>NC_060283.1:7551993-7578395 GCF_021613505.1 Equus quagga | reverse complement strand
GTTATGACCACCATCAACCCTATTCCCACCTCCGCTATGCCTACCGTCACCACCACTATCATCATTTCTACACAATACCACTACCATCACTACCACCAATAATAACAATACCACTAATATCAACACCATTGTCAACAGCATTACAACTATCCTCACGCCCACTATCACCCTCACCACCATCACCTCCACGAGCAGCATCACCACAATCGATTCATCTTCATCACTACTAGCATCACTAATACCATCACTAACATCACTATCAGTATCTCTACAAAACACCGTCAACACGTCATCACCTTCACCACCATTACCAACGTTACCAATAACAGCAATCTAACTATTATCAACATCGACCCCACACCCACCTCACCACCTCCGTTATCCACTACCTTAATCCACAGATATTGCACACGAACCTCATGGGGCTTCTCAGTGTATTTGGGGAAAGACGATGTGTATATTTGAAGGTAGCCATTTTGAGGAAGTAGGTGTGGGAGGATGTGTGGCCAGAGACTAGAGGACACAGATCCTCTCCGGGGGCGAGAGGATCCGGGAAGGCTTCCAGGAGGAGGCAAGCTATTGCTGATCAAGACTGAGCTGAGCACAGGGCAGGCAAAGCCGAGAGGTGCAGGAGGAGACTGGATGGGCCCTTGGGGAACAGTGAGGGGCCAGCGTGGTAGAGTGGGGGTGCCCTGATGCCAGCCATGAGGAATGAGGAGGGATGGTGGGGCTCTGGTGGCAACTGCCAAGAGCAGCTGCAGCCCACAGCTCAGGCGGCCAGAACTGGACACAAGACCTGCTCCCTGGCTTGGAGGAAGTGGGCCAGGTCTGCAGAAGAGAGCTCAGCCAGGGGGCCATCTCCGCCCCTGTCCCCCGGACTCTCCAGTCTCCAAGGCCAGGCTCCCCCATCACTCTGCCCACCTGGACCCCGTCCCCTGGTGTGGGGATGGGCAGGGCCACTGACCCGACTCTCACTGTGCCCCTGTTCTCCCCGGAGGTGCTGATGTCCAGCATGGAGGAGGAGGTGGCCTCCGTGAGGGCCCGCCAGTCGGTGCTGGACCTGTTCCGCGTGCCCGTGCTGTGCTGGAGAAGCTTGAGTCTCTTCGTGGTGCAGTACGCCATCCCAGTGATCCTTCCTGGAGACGGCGCTGGGGAGGGAGGGGGGCCCATGGGGAAAACGGTCCCTACAGGCCTCGTGGGGTGCATTTCTGGCCGGGACAGGCAGCCGCCTCAGGAGGCAGGGGTCCTGGCAGGCGGGCGAGAGGGTGGATGTGCAGACATGGCCTGGAGAGGCCGGCTCCTGCAGGAAGCGAGACGAGGGACTGGCAATGGCTGAAGAGGACCAGGGCTCATCAGCATTGGACTCACCCTAACGGCCACACTCCTAGGGGGCTGACCAGGTGCTGGCCACCCACCCACCCCTCGGAGCAACCCCGAGAGACAGGTTCATCTGCACCCCCACTTTATAGATGGCGAAAGCGGGGCCCAGAGGGGCAGGTAGCAGGCACTTGACCTGGGCTGAGCCACCTCCTTGCCCAGCTCTGTCCCCGCCAGGCCCCCCTTGAGCATGGACTCCCAGGGAAGCCCTGTCTCAGCACCCAAGGGCACCTAGGACCAGGAAAAGGCCTCTTCAAACAAATGCAGGTCAAGCGACTTGGGGAGGAACGTGTTAAAAAGCGAGCATCGGGTTTGACTGGGGCTGGATCTTGAGACAAAACTAAAGATAAGAAATCCTTTATTTTAGGCTACATTTAACCACGTATGGGTTATAATAGCAAATATTTGCTACATCTTAGAACAAAGAATGGATCAAATGCTTTTTTTTTTTTTTTTTAGCTTAAGTTACTTCTGATAAATTAGGAGTGCCCCACTATCCCGGGCCATTACTTCAAACGCCTGGAAGGCTTCCTCAGTTCTCCCAGGGGCCGCCCTGCATCCTTTGTTATTCAAATCTCAGGCTGGGAAGGAGCTCACCTTGGGGGTTTCTTGTCTTTGACTGTTAACCCAGTTGTTACCAGCAAAGGCTCTGGATCCTCATGTGTCGGCCACTTTGAGCCCCAGCCGTTTTCCCACGTCACTTTCCCAAGCTTTAGGCAACACTGTGCTTTCTGCAAGAATTGCAGCCTGACTCGCACCTGGTGGCCGGTGGCCTCAGGTGTCTATTGGGTGCAGCAATTGGGTGTCACTGGGAAGAGCATCCGGGTGAAGCGGGGATGGGGACGGATCACTGTGGCCACTTGTGGATCCAAATTCCATCTCCAAGCTTTGAAAATTCAGCTCCTGTAAATTCAGCTACGCAGGAGTCTGTGGCAGGGTGTCCCCAGGGAAGCAGACTCTGAGATGGAGGTCAGGGAGCAGAAAGTTCCTTAGAAATGGCCGTTGGGACCATCTCCTGTGGAAGCGGGGGGGGAGGGGAGGAGAGGAAGCAGGATGGCGAGGGGAGAGTCACAGTGATGCCGTCACAGCGAGGCCCCAGCCGACCCACGGGGACCTGCAAGCTGGGGTGGCCCTTCTGAGTCGTCCCCCTGGCAGGAGTAGACCAGCTGTGGATGCTCTCCTCAGCGGAGGGCCAGCACTCCCAGGGCCTGGGGAAATAAGACTTTCCATCCTGAAGGGGGCACAGCCCAGCGTCCCCCACCAAAATCCCGTTCGGTTATTAATCCCATGTTTTAAGGCAAAGAAACTGGCATCCAGAGAGGGGCAGGGACTCGCCCGGTTCACGGCTAGCGGTGCAGGGCCAGATCACGGATCCTGGCTGTGACTGGGAACTGGAGCTGAAGGGGCAGCTGCGCGACCCACAGGGCCCCTGTCTGGCCAGAGAGGCTGGCCAGTCTTCTGGCTGGTTGGTGGCCAGGGAGCCTAAGGGGCGATGCCCCACCCACCGAGGCCAATTCCCAAGGCCCGTATGCGGAATGGATGAGGCCACTGCCCTCCTCGCCCTGTCATGGCAGCCTGACCCTGGGGAGACGCATCCTGCGTTCGACAGGCTTCTCGGGGTCTGGCGGCCATGAGCTCAGGGTTGGGTGTGCTCTCCAGGGACGGCCCTGGTGTGAGGCGATGCTGAAGGGTGCCCTGTTCTCTGTGGGGCGCGGACCCGACTTCTGGCTTTGTCCTGCAGATTCGCCGTAATGCTCTCCTACTACGGGCTGGTCCTCGACCTGCAGAGCCTGGGGAGTGACATCTTCCTCCTCCAGGTCCTCTTCGGAGCCGTGGACTTCCTGGGCCGGGGCACCACCACCTTATTTCTCCGGTTTTTCGGCCGCCGCGTGACCCTGGCCAGCTTCCTGACCATGGCTGGCCTCTCCATCCTGGCCAACGTACTGGTCCCACAGGGTGAGGCCAGGGAAGCCCAGAAGGGTGGGCTGAGCTGCTGACAGCTTGGGGCTCTTGCTTCCAGCCCACCCCACTGCCCTCATCCGGCTGGCTCCTTCCTCTCCTCTGGCCCCGAGGATGGGCAGGGGCCCCCTGTGCCCGGCTCTGCCCAAGTCCATTACTCTCGCAACATTTGTAGCATCATCGCAGGAATCCAGTTCCCTCAACCAGCCCGCCACCCATTTTCCTGAAGCAATTGAGGTTCAGAGAGGTGAAGCCAGGTGCCCAAGGTCAGCTAGCAAGCGATGAGCCAGGGCTTGGACAAGACTTAAAGCCTGAGGCTGGAGCCCGTGATGGGAGGGAGGCCTGGGAAGGCTTCTCATCTTCAGGTTGGGCTTTAGGTCGCTGGAAGGGAGGCAGGAAAGGCATGAAGCCAAGAGTGTGGTGCTTTCTTCTCCCTTGGTAAGAAAGCAAGAGGCATTCGCGTGCAGAGAGCTGGGGCGGCTGCCGAGGGCCCTTGTCTTCCTCTTCTTTCGGAATGAGGCTGTAAAACCCTGGAAACCCTCCCCATGTCTCCTTTTATTGCTCAAGGCGGGAGGCTAAAGGAGGGGCAGGGACATGTGTCCTGTGATGGCAGCAAAGCCAGGAGGTTGGCAGAGGGACAAACAACAGCCCAGAGAGACTGAGTGAGGATCGAGGGCCAGCTGTGAGCCCAAACTCTGAGCAAGATGCAGCACTCAGAAAAATGTCTGGGACGAGCACTTGACAGTTTATAAGACTCTTCATAACAACAAGTGGGAAGGGGAAACTGAGACCCAGGCTCATGGTTAGAGTGTGACCCGGACCTCGGCTTCCTGGCTAGGGCTTCTGCCATCCACCCACTTGCTCCCTGTGAAAGCCAGGGGTCCCCAGGCAGGGTGTGCAGCAGCAAGAAGCTTCTGGTACCTGGGCACCCCAGGGCCTCTGTTGTGGGCAGGGCCCAGCGTGACCCTCTCCTTCACGAGATGGAGTTTCCTCAGGACCCAAGGAGCCCTGGCACAGCCACAGTGTAGGGGGCAGGCCTCGAGTCTACCCTCAGCTGCCCCATGCTCACCCATCCCACACCTCCCTGGGTTCTGGCCCTGCATCCAACCCCCCAGCCCACCTACTGTGATGTCTTCCTGTGCCACAGGCCCTGGGCAGCCTGGTACCGAGTCAGCACTGCCAGGGATCTGGGTTCAGCCTAAGGAAGCCATGTGGGAGAACTCAGCTCCTTCACTTCCTGAAGACCCTCTTGAGCAGACCCCGCTCTCACCCTTTCCTCTGCCCAGACTTGCAGCCCCTGCGTGTGGTCTTCGCCGTGCTGGGAAAGGGATGTTTTGGTGTAAGCTTGACATGCCTAACCATCTACAAGCCTGAGCTCTTCCCAACTCCGCTGCGGTAGGCTGGGCTGCAGGCTGTGCCCCGGGGTGGGGGGCTCTGCCAGACCCGACGGCTGGGGGTAGAAGGCGATGCCCCTGGGAGGGCCGATGGGGAGGGCAGAGAGGAGCTGGGGACTGATGGATACACAGCAGAGGGCAAGGGGGACCCAGCGCCGACATGGAATTGAGCAGCTGGCCCCAGCAGGCCTTCCCCCAAAGGCACATCCTAGGCCAGGGCCTCCCCAAGAGTCCAGACTCAGAAGGCAGCGGTACAGGGGGCCCTCAGCAGCCCTCTAAGCCTGTGACTAGAAGCTGTTTTGAGACACAGAACACTCTGTCCAGGAGAAATCTTATAAGAACTCTGGGAAGGAGAATGAGAGCTGCCCTGGTGTAGTGGGGACCTCCCCCCACTTGCTTCCCACTGCCCCCCTCCCTGCCCCAAGAGAGCCCCGATCACAGCCTTGGAGCCCAAGGTCTCCATGGGACAGGGATGGAAAACCAGTGGTCTTGAATTAGACCACCCCTGCATTGGACAGTTGGGTAAACTGAGGCTCGGGGTGGCGAAGGACTCACTCAGTAGAAGGAGAGGACTGGATCCCAGATCCCCGGAGGCCTAGCCCAGTGCTCTTTCCTTCAATCACTCACTTGTCCATTCTTTCATTCATTTTTTGCTGACACATGTTTATTGATTTTGTTGATACTACATAGGAAGCCAAGCTGGGAACTCAGTGGCCTAGGAGGAACCGCCAAATTACCTTGACTGGGGAGAATGGAGTGGGCCCTAGAGAGTTCCCACAAAGGACTCTTGATGTTCTCAGGAAGCAGAGGCCTCCTCTGGATGGGAAAATCTATGTGGACTCCATGGGGGAGGTGGCGTTGGGGAGACCTTGAGAAGGGCAGCTCCTTCGGCCCAGCTTTCCCTCCCCTGCGTCCCCTGGCCCAGCCCAACAGCCCCTCCTCTGATAAAGACCCCCTCCAAAGTGGCAGGTGTGACAAGGGTCCGGGCCCTTCCCTCTGCCCACAGGATGACGGCAGATGGCTTCCTGCAGTCAGCAGGTCGGCTGGGGGCTGTGATTGGCCCCCTGATCATGATGACCCGCCAGGCCCTGCCCCTGCTGCCCCCCATCTCCTACGGTGTCATCTCCATCGCTGCCAGCCTCATCGTGCTCTTCCTCCCAGAGACCCGGGGACTTCCACTCCCTGACACCATCCAGGACCTGGAGAGCCAGTGAGTGACCCACGGCTGCTCTGGGAGGGGCACTCAGCTTTCAGGGTGTAGATGGGCGGAGCTGCAGATGTGGCGGCTGGTCCACCCAGAGCCCTGGGACAGGAGAACTCAAGGGCCCGGGAGACATGCTGGGTGGAGACGGCAGGAACTGGGCTGGGCTTGTCGTGGCGATGACATGAGCAGCTAGAGCTGGAGTGCTCACAGCGTTCCAATGCCACACTGAGGGCAGAGCAAGTAGGGTATCAAGGCTTGCGTTTCTGAAGCCATTTAATCATTGCTACAACTCTGCCGGGCAGAGACTATTGCCATCCACACTTACCAGAGGCTCAGAGAGGTGAAGTGACATATTCGAGGTTTTACGGGTAGAAGGTGACTGTGCCTTAGGCGGGAAAATGTCATGGTCAAGAGCCCAAGCTCTGCAGCCAGACTTCCTGGGACCGAATCGCTACCTCCTTGAGCAAGTTACTGACCACTCTTACCAAAACTGACCCAAGAAGAGAGAGACAGCCTCAACCACCCCAGTTAAATCTTCCCACAAAGAATTCCAGGCCTGGACAGATTAACAGGTGCCTTGTCTCAGACCCTCCAGGGCTCTGCTTCCCTCACATATGTTCTTTTGAGAGAATAGAAATGAGGGAAACTGCCTCAACTTTATTGTATACCCAGAATAACCTCTATATTCCCACTTCTTCATTTGTAAAATGGATGTAAAAAAGTTTAAAAACTGAACAAAAAGCAAGCAAGCAAGCAAAAAAAAAAAAAAAAAAACATCCAGCCTAGCTCGAAGAGTTGTTTTCAGGTTTAAGTGAGCGATTGTATTTCAGCACCAAGGCCAGCGCCCGGCCGGCCCCACGTGCTCCAGGGGGCTGCGCGGTGTGTAATTGAGCGCTTTGGAACGGGAACCAAGGTCATGATAATAGTAACAATAACAGCGGATGCTGGGTGAGCCTTTATCGTTTTAATACAGCATCTTATTTAATTCAGACAACAACCCCGCAAGCTGCTGTTATGTCCAGTTTCACTGTCAAGGCAATGGAGACGCAGAGACGTTATGTAACTGGCCTAAGGAGGACACTCAGCTGAGAAGTGGGGAAGCTGGGACTTAATTTACTCTTTCATTTAATCCATTTTTGTTGTGTATCCGCTATGTTTCAGGCACTGTCCTATGCTTTGGGTACACAGTGGTAAATGAAACCCTCTTCTCATAGAGTTTATACTCCCATAAGACTTGACCCCCAGTTCTGCCCTCCACACCTCAAATGTGCAGCCATTTCACCACACATCACTGCTCTCTCTTTTGATTATTCTAGGACATCAGCACCAGCCAGTGGTTCCCAGCGAGAGGAGATCATCAGAGAAAGCACCTGGTTCTAGAAATACTGCCTGCGTGGAGCCCCTTTGGCTAAAGATCCCAATGGAGGGAATTGCCGCTTCTCCAATCAGAGGGTGGGAGCGACCGGGGAAGCCTTGAGGGTCTGGTGTAGCAGGGGCCGGGCAGGCATGGCTGAGTGGGCAGTGTCGCCATCTGCTGTCCTCCCTAACCTGGTCAGACTCTCCACCCACCTCAGCCCTACAGGAGCCCACCGCAGACAGCCATGCCCAGCCTGACTGCCCTCAGGTCCACCTTGTTAACAAGATGGGCCCTCTTCCTTCCCTTCCAGGCTCACAGCTTCACACCTTCACCCAGCCAGCCCCCCAACTCACTTCACAGAAGCTGTGCTGCAGGTTACTCACCTCTGAGCTTCCAGACTGGATCATAGGACAGAGAGGGTGGGGTCCAGACAGAACTGGATGCTGATCTGTCCCCCACCATTGATAGAGTCCTCATCTGTAAAAGGGAACGATCATGGAAACTGCCTCCCATGGTGGGTGGTAGGGTGAACGGATCTTACCACAGCGCAGAGTCCAACAAATAGAACCGGCTAACAGAGCTGCCAGGTGCCAGTGTCTAGGTTGTGCCCTGCCCCAAGGCACCAGCTAAGGAGGCATGTGGGGGCCAAATCCAGCCCAGGCTACACTGGCCCAGACACTTACCCTAACGGGGGCTGTGTTCATTCCAAGAAAGGGGTTGTTTTCATTACCTCCCATTTACCCCATTGCTGAGGGAGGACTTCCTGCCTGTGGATATAGGGATGGCCTAACACACGACATCTAGCACTGCACAGATGACAGGGACTGCACTTTATTAATCACAGCCCAAGGGAGGATGACACCACACGCCCTGCAGGGTCATGAGGGGGTTGCTCGCAAGAACAGAGTGAACCACCAGGGGCCGTGGGGGGCAGGATTTGTGGTATCAAGAGGGTGGGGTGGCTCCTGGTTCCTGCAGGAGGATGTGACTGGCTTGTTTGACTAATTTCACACATCGGCAGGAAACTTAAACCTGCATCTCGGGGAGAACACAGAGCTGAGCCTGGTCCCTTGATAAGAAGTGTTATTGGCTAGGGGACCTTAGAGGACAGGATGGGGAGGGATTCACAGTTAGGCCATTTGAGACCCTCTTGGTTGCACCAGATGTCAAGACAGCAGGTAATATTGGGCCTTGATTTTAGGCCTCACATCACAGGAGCACCCTTTTGCTGTTTGTCTATCTCGAGGGGTCACCTTTTCCAAATTCATGCAAAGACCCTCCCTGTGCTAGCAGCAGCCCAGGCTGGTAAAATTGTGTGATGGTTGAGTCTGACCACTTATTTGAGAGGTGAGGAAACTAAAGCCCAGAGATGGAATGACGTGCTCGGAGCCACACACCTGACTCCAGCCCAGGGCTCTTTCCAGAGCACCAGGCTCCTCACCCTCACCCACATCCCTCTGCAGCCCTGTCATAAAGTTACATCCTTCCCCAGAGATCCAGACCCTTTAGACAATTGCCCACCCTCCTTGGACAACTCAGGGAAACTTCTAGATTCCCCATCCCAGGTCCCCTCTCTCACATCTGACACACACCAGAGCCGTCACATACAATTCAAATCAAAACCACCTGGGAGCTCATGATAAATATCACGCTTTCCCCACCAACGGGCCCCTACGGGTCCCCAGCCTTACTTCACATGTAATAAATTTAAAAGAATTCAAATCACACAAAGTGTGTTCTTGAATCACCATGAAATTAAATTAGAAATCATTAACAGAGTTATCTAGAAAACTCCTTCAAACTAAGCAGCACACTTCTAAATCATCCATGGATTAAAGAAGAAATCACACAAAAAAATTAGAATTTTTACTCTGAACTGCATGAAAAAATTTTTAAATGACACATCAACATTTGTGAGGTGAAGCTGAAGAATCATTAGAAGAAAATTTATGTCGTTAAATGCTTACATTAGAAAGGAAGAGAGGCTCAAAACAAACACTTCAGCTTCAGAAACTTGAAAAAGAAGAGCTAATTAAACCTAAAGTAAGCAGAAAAAGGGAAACAATAAACAGCAGAATCAGAGAGACAGAAAATGATCAAGAAAATCAATGAAACCTGAAGCTGGTTCTTTGAGAAGATCAATAAAATGTATAAGCCTCTAGCCACAGTGCTCAGGAAAAAAAGAAAAGACACACGTGACCAACATGAGAAACAAAAGAGGAGGCACCACTACAAACCCTACAGAACTTAAGATGATAAAGGAATAATATGAGCAATATTTTACCAATAAATTCGACAACTTAGATGAAGTTAACAAGTCTCTTGAAGGATATAAACTACCACAGCTGACTCAAGAAGAAATAGATAACATTATTAGTTCTGTAACTATTAAAGAAAATGAATTTAGGATTTAAAACCTTCCCCCAGAAAAAACTCCAGGCCTAGATGGCCCTGCTGATTCATTTCACCAAACATTTAAGCAAGAAATAATAGCAATTCCATACAAAATCTTCCATAAAGTTGAAAAAGAGATAACACTTCCCAGCTCATTTGATGAGGCCAGCATTACCCCAATACCAAAATCAGAAAAAGATACTACAAGAAAACTACATCTTACAAACATAGACACAAAAATTCTTAACAAACATTTAGAAAATTGAATCCAACAATGTCTTAAAAAGGGTAATACATCATGACCAAGTGGAGTTTATCTCAGGAATGCAAAGTTGGTTTACCATTCAAAAATCAAGGTAAACTAAATTATTAACAAACCATATGATCATCTCAATAGGTACAGAAACAGCATTTAAGAAGATTCAACATTCATAAGTGGTAAACGACACTTCAACAAACTAGGAATGCAAGGGACTTTCCTCAACCTGATAAAGGGCGTCTATGAAAAACCTTGAAGGCCAGCTTGGTGGCGTGGTGGTTAAGTTTGCGCACTCCGCTTCAGCAGCCAGGGGTTCGCTGGTTCGGATCCTGGGTGCAGACCTACACACTGCTCATCAGGCCATGCAGTGGTGGCGTCCCACATAGAAGAGCTAGAAGGACTTACAACTAGGCTGTACAAATATGTCCTGGGGTTTAGGGGAGAAAAAAGAAGAAAGGAGGAAGACTGGCAACAGATGTTAGCTCAGTGCCAATCTTCCTCACCAAAAATATATATATAAAGAATTATTTAAAAAAAGAAAAGAAAAGAAAACCCTTGAGGCGACATCACACTTAATGGTGAAAGACTGAATACTTCCCCATTAAGATCAGGAGTCTAGATGTTCACTCACACCACTTCTACTCAACACTGGTCCTAGTAGATGCAATAAGGCAAGAAAAAATAAATAAAAGCATACAGATTGGAAAGGAAGACAAAACCTTATTTAATTGCAGATGATATAATTGTAGAAAATCCTAACAAATCTACAAAAATGTTACTAGAACTAATAAATTAGTTTAGCTAGGTTGCAAGATACAAGGTCAATATACAAAATTTTATTGTATTTCTGTATACTAGTAACAATCAGAAATGGAATGTTTTAACACAATACCATTTAACAACAGCGTGGGAAAAAAATGTGTTATCTATGGATAAATTCTATGGAGAAAAAGAAAGGCAAGACCAGAACACTGAAAACTACAAAACATTGCTGAAAGGAATTAAGGAAATCCTAAGCAATTGGAAAGATAAACCATGTTCATGGATTGGAAGACTCTAATTCTCAAGATGTCAACTCTCCACAAATTAATCTATAGATTCAATGCAAGCCCAGCCAAACATCAGCTGTTTTTTTGGCATAAATTAACAAGCTCATCCTAAAGTTTATATGAAAATACAAAGAACCTGGAGCAGCCAAATCCATCTTGAATAAGAAGAACAAAGTTGGACAATTTTTGTTTGATGTAATCGAATTGAAAGTTGGGATGTTGAGTCATGCATATATGGTTAATGACTTTCAACCAAGGAGACAAATCAATTAAATGGGGAAAGGATAGTCTTTTCAGCAAATAATGCTGGAACAATTGGATAGGCATGTAAAAGAACAAAGAAAGAAAAAAGGAAGGAAGGAAGGAAGGGGAGGGAGAGAAAGGAAGCTCAACTCTAATTCACATCACATACAAAAATTAACTTTAAGTGTATCATTGACCCGAACATAAGAGCTAAAATTAGGAAACTCTTACAGGAGAAATTCTTAGCAACCTTGAGTTTGGCAAAGATTTCTTAAATATGACACAAAAGTATGAACAATAAAAGAAAAAATGATACAGGCTTCCTAAAATCTAAAAACATTTGCTTTCCAAAAGACACTGTTAAAAAAAATGAAAAGGCAAGCCACAAACTTGGAGAAAATATCTGAAAACTCTATATCTGCAAAAAGGACTTCTATCTAGAAAATATAAGGAACACTTTGAACTCAAAATAAAAACGATAATCCAGTTTTAAAGCAGGCAAAAGATTTGAACAGATGCTTCCCCAAAGAAGATATCTGGATGACAAATAAGCACATGGTAAGATGATCAACGTCATTAGGAAAACGCTAGTTAAAACCACAACAAAATGCCACCACACATCCACTAAATTGGCAGAAATTCAAAAGACAAAGTGTTGGCGAGAACGTGGAGCAAATGTGGGAATGTCGAATGGTATAACCACTTTGGAAAACAGCGTGACGTCTTCTTAATAAGTTACACATAGGCCAGCCATACGACCCAGCCTTTCCCCCTCTAAGGATTTACCAACAGAAATGGGAGCCTGTGCCCCTACAAAGACTCGCACATGAATGTTCATAACAGCTTTATTTGCAACTGACAAAAGCTGGGAAAAAACCCAAATGTCAATGAGGAGATAAACAAATTTTGGTGTCTCTAGACAAGGAATGCAATTAATATAAAATTTATATATTTATATAAAATTCTAGAGAATGCAAATTAATCTGTAGCGACAGAAAGCAGATCAGTGGTGGCCCGAAACAGGGGAGGGGAGGGCAGGGGGCATTTCAAAGGTGCAAGAGGGGATCTTGGGGTGATGGGTACCATGACCATCTTGATTATGGCGATGGTTTCACAGGCATATAGATAAGTCAAAAAAGCCATTGGACTGTACCGTTAAATATGTGCAATTATCCTCAAGCAAACAGCACTCAAATTTAAAGATTATAATCAAACACTCATGTATTTAAGAAATAGGACCTTGCTAGTACTTGGCAGCCCCCTGCGTGGCCCCCACCCAAGGTAACCGCTTTCCTGCATCTTCTTATTTTCCTCATAAACGTGCCAGCTGCTTACACATCCCTCAGCGATGCACTGTCTGGTAACCCCCCGTGTGGAATTCTGTGGTTTTCTGCCACTCACTTTTTTCAACTCACTATTATATGTTTGAGACACATCCTCCTCGTCGACGGTTGTGGCTGTGGTTTGTTCCTTTTCCCTCCTTTATATGTTTATTAAGCTCCAAAGCAAGCCTCGAGCAGCACACCAGCAGGCAGACAGCTCCCAGCACAGGCCCCGAGGTCACATGTGCTTGGCAGCCCAGTGCAGTCTGGGAAAGCGAGAATGGGGACCAGGGTGCGCACGGGGGTCACACAAGTAGCAAGGCCATCAATGTGGCTGGTGGCCACGGTGAGGGACATTGACTCTACTCTGGGTGAGAAGGGCCTTCCAGATTTTGAGCAGAGGGCGGATGTGAGCTGACCTGGTTCTGAGAGAGGGCTGGACGAAGGGGCTGCAGGCCGGGGTAAGGGAACCCCGTCAGGGATGGCTTGGCCCGGCCAGGGTGCCAGCAGCACCCACTGAAAGTGGTCGGGAGTGGGCGTGATCTGGATGAAGAGCCTCTTGGATTTGTTGAGAGGTTGGGTGGACTTTGAAAGACAGCAAGACTTGGTGAGTCTTGTCTGAATGACCGCCTGGTGGGGATCTACTGAGACGGGTGACATCTTTTCCCAGAGGGGAGACCGAGGGTTTTGAACTCAAACATCTGCGGAGACCAGGCAGGGGGAGAACCTAGGGCTGGGGGCAGTGCAGGCTCGGCCTCAGGGGACAGTGGCCACACAGGCCCAGCCACTCTTGCCCTGGAGCCTGCAAGCCCAGGGCTGCCAAATCTTCTGATGGTTTTTAAGTCAGAGGTTACAATTTTTATGTGAAATCTCCAGAATATTCCACGTTGGCTCAGTTGTTTAGAATACAGCATTTGGGTGACATCAAATGTGTCTGGAGGAGCTGAGCCACCCTCATCTTCCAGCTGCACCAAGGCCGGCAGGCCGCATGGGGACACTGGCCAGAGCAGTTGCCCGGCCTCCAACCACTTCCCTTCCCAGGCCCCTCCAGCCAGACTTCCCAAGACTGGAGACGTCGTGAAGCAGCAGGACCCTCCCCACACCCAGCTGGGACCCAACAGCCCCCTGAGCTGTCTTCCTGACATCTGGACCTCGACATGGCCCACACTGAAGTCTTGATGCCCCCCAGACCCTAAGTGACCTCATCTCTGGTCCATGCTGAAGCTGGACACCCAGGAGTTGTCCTTGAACTCTCCCTGCCTCACCCCATGTCACCAAGTGCCCCCGCCTCCATCTCTAAAATGTACCTCCCGTCCATCCATGTCTGTCCTCACCACAGCTACTGCCCTGGTCCAAGCCATTGTCACCTCTCGCCTGGACACCACAGGAGCTCCTCACTGACCCCTGCTCCCACTCCTGACCTCCCCCACCCCAACACACACACACACACACAGAGCAGCCAGTCACCCCATGGAGTCTATGCTGGCTCATGTCACTGATCCCCCAGTGGGTTCAATCTTAAGTCCTTACAAGACCCCAGGGGCCTGCCCACCTCACCCCACGCCAGCTTCCTCCTCGCTCACTCGGCTCACAGTGGCGTGAACTTGGCAGGTCCTGGCCGGCCGCAGGGACCTCACACATGCTGGGTCCCCCACTGGACGGCTCTGCCCTCACACTGGGTTCCTCCCAGCCGGGTGAGCTCTGCGGCTCCTCGTCCTGATCGCCAGCTGAGTGGCCCTTTCCACCCCTCCCTGTGCCCCCCACACCCTCCTGACTTCCTCTACCCCCCCGTAGAATCCATCTTCACAAAGTCAGTGGTCGGGGGCCTGTTGACACACGGACCTCCCCCTCCTGCCCTCCCCATTCCTCCCAGGCAGGAACACTTCCGTCTAGTTGTCACTGTGTCCCCAGAGCTTTGCTCCAGGGTCAGACTCAAGGTGTTTTTTTAAATAACTGTTTATTGGACGAATGAATGAATGAGTGCATGAATGAATGAGAGAGAAGAGAGAGTGGGGAGGCCCAAGAGACCACTCCATCCTTCAGTTGCATTTCCATTTCCCCTTGCCTCCCTTTGCTGGAAGCTCTGTCTGCCTTGTAGTCCACGTGGGGGAGCCTCGAGCGCCACCCCCAGGTCGGAGCGCGGCCAAGATCTCCAGGGACCCCCCGCCGCCCGCAAATACCCCTTCCCCGGCCCCCTCCTCCAGGCGCAGACTTCTGACCGGGCTCTGGCCCTCGCCCCTCCCCCTCGCCATGGCCCGTGTTCTGTGGGTCCAGG
Source organism: Equus quagga (assembly GCF_021613505.1). Classification (NCBI taxonomy): domain Eukaryota; kingdom Metazoa; phylum Chordata; class Mammalia; order Perissodactyla; family Equidae; genus Equus; species Equus quagga. The sequence goes on along the minus strand of NC_060283.1, from coordinate 7,563,562 downwards.
AGGCCACACGCCCCTCACGGGGCCCCCCAGAGCCCTCTCCGGGGATGTTTCTAACCAAAACGGAGAAGGAAAATGAGCCCCTCTCTGCGGATGGAGCGGCAAGAACTGACATTTTGGGGTGTTGGCCGCCATGCTTTCCTTTGCCCCGAGGAAACAGATGTGGTGAGAATGAAGCCAAGAGAGAGAAAGAGAATAAGGGACAGAGCAAGGACCAGCCCCCGGGGCGTCCACCCCCTCGGGGTTCATGGCACAGTCAGTGCCAACCTAATGCGCCTGGTGATGCGGCTCGGGGTCCTGGCGCTGAGGGTGGGGTGGGGCACCCCCAGGAGCCACTCGCGGCGGTCAGGCTCAGTGGGTGGGGGGGTCTCAGGATGCCGGTGCCTGCCTGGGTCCCCGCAGGGTTGCCTAATGGGACATTGCAGCTTTTTCAGCCAGTTACACACAGTGGGGACAATCTTAACAGCTGGGAACTGACTTCTCAGGGACCCCTCTCTCGCACTTAAGAAAACCCCTTGGCGCGGCCTCCTGGGGGAAGGTGAGACCTGAGGACGCCCGTTTTTGCAGGAGAAACAGCAGTGAAAGAGAGGACAAAATGATCCTGCGTGGGAATGAGCGGACCTCCGGGAGAAGGAGGGGGTGACAGGGGGCGGGGAGGAGGCTGCCGGGTGGACCCAGAGGCCGAAGGTGCCAGAGAGCAAGGCTGTCCAGTTCCATCCAGGCAAGGACGTCCTCATGGCCGCAGGGCAAACGTGCCCTCTGAGGACTTTGGCGGAGGGAGCAGGTGTGTGCGCATCTGTGTAAATCAAGGCGGGGCTGACATTCGGTTTCCAGGATACAGATGCATCCGGGATAGAGACGTAGGAAGAGCCACGAGCCCCGAGGCAGACAGACTCCAAAGGGGACAGGAAGTGACCAGGAGCCTGGAAGCCCCGCCTTGACGGACACCCCAAAACCCTCCTGGGTTTCACTCAAACCGCATGGACGAGGTCCAGGCCCCTGACACCTGCATCACAGGTGTTCTTTCTCAAAAAATAAGAGTTCTACGTTAAAACCGCCAAGCCCACGCTAGCCGTCTATGTGAAAAGATGAGTCACACTTCGGTTTACACCGCCTCACTCTTCAGTGGGAGCCCTGAGCTTGCCGGGCTCCATGCTTCTCCTTCAGATGACGTCTATCCCTCTCTAATCTGACGCTGGGCCAACCTCTGCCCCCACAAGCCTTTCTTAAGTCACCCTCGGGGGGCTCCCACGTGTCTCCCACAGTCCTCGTTGTTAAAAACTAATACTAATGGTGAGGATGACCACGTTAATGAGAGGCGGTCACTGCTCGCCGGGCGCTGTGATAAGTGACCCACACAACTCATTTAGTCCTCACAAGAGCTTTATCAGATCAGAACTATTATTGCCCCCATTTTACTGAGGAGGAAACTGAGGCACAGAGAGGTTAAGTGCCTTTCCCAAGGCCACACAGCTTGGGCAGAGCAGGGATTCAAATCCAGGCAGCCTGCTTCAGAGTCTGTGTGTGTAACCATGGGGCCACACAGCCTCTCATTTCGAGAGAATTCATGGGTTTGTTAAAACCATGCCTGGCACGGGCTCCTCTGCTCTCAGGCTTCTTATCCACAGAAGCAGGAGAGAAAGCTCCTGACCGCACAGTGTGTTTGTATGCTGCTGGCCAAATCCTGCCACTGTGTTTTCCGGTGAAAGGAAAGGATTTTGCCAAAATCCATGTCATGCCTTTCTCCACCCTCCCCCCCAGTGTGTCCTTACATCCACCTAAAATTACTTCTCTTAACGACAGGCTGCAACTCACAAAATCAAAAAGAAACAGCTCTCGGCTGGAGGACCCGGCATTCCTAAGAATGCAGTTAACCAGCATCTGACTTATTCAGTAAAGATGTCGGAATCCTGAAGTCAGGACGGAGAAGACTGGGGGGCCAGCAGCTGGCTGGGATGCCCCCAGAAGAGGGTCCTGGCGGCTCGGGCTCCCGGGAAATGGCGCAGGGGTCGGGTGTGGGGGCAGGATTTGCGCCGGGCCTTGTTAAAAATGTGCCAGCTGGTCACCGTCCTCTGTGGGCAAGACCCTCCCAGAGCGGAGCAAAGTTCAGCCTGTCTGAGCAGCTTGCGTTCTGACGAGTCTGGTTCCGACGGCTGGTTAACATCTCTCCGTTGAATTTTAACATGAAATATCTTTTTGACGCAGCAAGGAGCGTGCAGTCCCTTTGGTGGAGGAAGGCCAGATTCGCAGGAGCCGCCAGGCGCATGAAAGGGAAGGAGCACAGAGGGGCGGCTCCCCAGCGCGCTCCTTGACCTACTTAGAGCCGATTTGTTCCATGGGCCAGAGGAACCTGGGGCCGGGGGCTCCTGCGAAGCCGAAACAAAGGGGGCTGTGGTCACGGCCATGGCTGCTCGCACACGGGGGCCAATTAAAGCCACAATATTCTCACCCTCAAGCCCTGGCCATCTGCCCGAGATGGTGCCCAGCCAGCAGCCCGTGGCCATCCTCCTCGCCAACCTCCCTCCCCACGTGGCCCCGCTGGGGCAGTAGGTACATGCGGGTGGCCGGGCCTCACCTGCTCCCACAGGTCAGCAGCCTTGAGGCTGGAGGAGGATGCACTTCAAGCCAGCCGATGCCCGTGACTGCACTGGAGTGACACCAGGGACAGGAGGCAGGGGTGGTGTGGATGCCAGGCACCAGGCAGGTGCCCCCCGCAGTGCAGCAGACACGGGAATGGGCGACTCCAGACATTGCTGGGGGACGGCTGCTTTTCTGTCCAGGAAAACCTTTCCCTGGGCCTTTTGGCTGCACACAGGCGAACCTAGAATCTGGTCCAGAGGGAAAGGAGGCCGAGCCGGCCGTGTCGGGAAGCAGAGGGGTCTTCCCTGGGCACCAGGGGGCTATGAGAGAGACGGATATGAGGCTTCCTCTGGGAAGGGGCTGCTGATCGGAGGGGGTGGGACCCCAGTGAGACGGACGGGGGCTCAGGCAGCGATGCCTCCCAGACAGTGGTCAATGGCTTCCTGGCGTCCCCCTTGCCACCCACAAGCCTTCCGCCAACCTCGGAAGTTACAAACAGAAACACTGGCGCTGGACCGTCCCGACGCTGCCACAGAGTAGCTGTGTGACCTAGATTCACCTCCCCGAGCCTCAGTTTCCACCTCCGTAAAAATGGGTACAAGAGTGGTATGTCTGGAAGGACAGCTGGAAGGATGAGGACCTAGGATGGTGCCCAACACACAGTAAGGACTCACATAGGGAATCCAGAGAAGACAAACTCAGAGACACAGAGAGTAGAGAGGTGGTGGCCCGGGCCTGGGGGGTGGGGAGAGGTTGGTCAAAGGCACAAACTTCCTGTTACGAGATGCATGAATTTGGGACCTAATGTACGGCATGGTGATTATAGCGAACAACACCGTGTCATATGCTGAATGTTGCTAAGGGAGTAGATCTTCAATGTTCTCACCATAAAAAGAGATGGGAGCTCTGGGAGGGGATGGAGGGGTCGCTGGGACTGTGGTGGGATGCAGTGACTCATACCAGCCCTCAGGAAGCCTAGGAGCCCGGCTCCTCCAGCAGGCGGGGCTGGAGAGGGACAAGCTGGGAGGGAGCGGGGGTTTGGATGGCTGGGGTACGGTGTCGGCACTCAGGGAGAGAAAACAGCAAACAGGGAAGACGGGGCAATTCAGGAGAGAGTCCGTGCTCCGTGGGGCGAGGACCTCGGAGCCAAAGCAAAGTCTTCAAAGACGGGCTGGGGAGAGGGGGTCTCCGGGTGCCTTGGCCGGGTCTCTGGAGCACTAGGGAGTCATTGAAGGCTTTGAGCAAGGGTGACACGCTGGAGGCTGGCAGACGCCTTTAAAGGGGCCAACCCAGAGCTCCCTCCCAGGAGCGCCGGCCCACCTCAGAGAACCAGCCCACGGAGAGGAGGGAAGGGAGGAGGGCGGAGGCTCTGATGCATGCTGATACTGTGTCCCAAGTTCTGGGGACCCTGGAGGGACTGAGCAAACCCGGCTGGCTCTGGCTGCCGCCTCCTCCAGCCGCCTGCCTGGATTCAGCCTGGATTCCACAGCCCTGCTGGCCCTGCCCCCTGGGAATTTGCTGAGTCAGCGACAGTAAGCACTGCTGCCTCCACTTTTTCCTGTCTGGCCGGGGCCCACAGGCAGCAGCTGTCACCGCAGGACATCGGGCGCTGGGAGGAATCACAAAAAACCCACAGCACAATTCCGCCGGAAAGCCCACAGTGCATCACCAGGTCCAAAACACAACCATATATATGTCTTTGTGGGTATTTTTCTTCTGTGTGTGTGAGGAAGATTGGCCCTGAGCTAACATCTGTTGCCAATCTTCCTCTATTTTATGTAGGACGCCACCACCACGTGACTTGATGAGCAGTGTGTAGGTCTGTGCCCAGGATCTGAACCTGCAAACCCCAGGATGCCAAAGTGGAGCGCGCGAACTTAACCACTACACCACCGGGCTGGCCCCTTGTTTTGTTTTTTTAATAAAGTTTGTTTGGGTCAGAGAGCCACACACAAGGGGGCGGAGCTGAGACTCGAGGGTGAGTGGCTCGCCCATGGCCCTCGGTGATGACAAGGGGACGGCGAACTCAGAGGATTCAGTGCGCACCTCACCTGTGCGTCTCATCGTCCTGCAGGCCGTTAGTGGTCAGCTTGAGATCCCATCCTTGTACCCAAAAACCGTTAACAAGTGATTAAAGAAGACAGTTGAGGTGATGTAAACAAACTTTAATACTTCATGAAGGAGACAGCCTCCACCGGGAGAATTACAAAACGGGGCAGAGGCTGGAAGCTTCTGTAGGATAAAGACTCAAGAACAAGGAGGAGAAAAACAGAAAGGAGCTGTTGGCTGGGGCCACACAGTCACCCTTGATTCGGGGGAGAAGGAACAAGGAAATAAGTAGAGAGCCTGGAGCTGGCTTGGCGTTTGGGGATTGGCTGGCTGGACAGACCGCATTTCTGGTCACACAGAGTGCTGACAGGAACACTATTGTATAAGTTTCGCTTTGCCAACATGGCGGAGTGGTCCCATCTTGGGCCTAGAAAGTCATTTCAATAGGCCCCTAAAATTAAGGGGTTGGGTTAAAGTCTAGCATTCCGAGAAGAGGTCCTGGAAGATGCGAGTTGTCCCAAAGACAGGGAAGACAGAGAAAGAAGAGGACCAAGGACTGAGCCCCGTGTGCCTCGGCAGTAAGAGGGCAGAGAAGGAACCAGCAAAAGGGACTGAGAAGCGGCTGGTGCCGGGTGGGCCCTGGAGTCCCAGGGGAGAAAGTCTTATGGAAGGAGAAGGGCAAGAGGCTGTGACAGCCCAAGTAGGATGAGGACGGAAAAAAGCCACTGGACTCAGCAGCGGGGACGTCACTGGTGGCGATGGAGTGACAGGGCAAAAAACTCGATGGGAATGAACCCAGAAAAGAATGAGAAGAGAGACATTGGAACTGAGTGTCGATAGGGCTTTTGTGGAATTGTACTGTAAACAGAAGCAGGAAAGGGCAGCTGGAGAGAGCAGAGGGGTTGAAAGAGAGGGGTCTTTTTTGAGGATCGAAGAAAAAAACCCAGCCAGTTTGTGTATTGATGGGACGTATGCAGTAGGGAGGGGAAGACAGATGCCAAAGACAGAGGGGAGACCTGAGCAGGTGGAGGGATGGGCTGCAGGGCACACAGTGAAGGGTTCGCCGTGACGAGAGGGACTATGTACGGCATCTACAGTGGCAAGAAGGAAGGCAGAATGTGGGCACCAAGGCAGGTGGGCTGGTGAGAGAATTAGACTGTTGGCTTCCGATGGCTTCTATTTTCTTAGCGAAATAAGGAGACAGGACATCTATTGAGAGGGGATACAGAAGGAGGGGGGAGTTTGAAGAGAGGAGATGGTATAAGATAGCTCCTAGTTTGTATGCTCAAAGATAAGGCTAACAGAAATAAAATGTACCATTGATGAAACAAGACAGAAGAAAAATAGAGCAAGAAAATGCAATGGATTCCATAGAAAATAGGAACCAGGAAACATGGATTTAAAGGGAAATTATGGTATAAAAGAAAATATATCATAAGTCCAAACATGACACTAATCCCAATAAACGTGAACAGGTTAGAATCACTGGGTAAAAGTCAGAGGCTTTTTGCTTGGATTTCACAAAAAGACGTGTTAAGCTTAGTTTGTAGCCTGGGCTGATGAAGTTGAACGTACCCGTGACCCAGAGTCTAGAAGTATGACACCAAGCTGCTGACAGCGGTGATCACAGGCTGGTTTAGGAGTTCCGGAGAGATTTTTGTTTTCTTTACACCTTTCAATATTTTCTGAATTTTTTGGAAGGTGTGTACATTCATTTTATAATCAGAAAAAAAAAATAGAAGCTATTTTTAAAACCAACTGAAGCAAATCTTCATGGAACCTTCCTTTGCTGTCCAAATGAGCAATGGGTTCCAAAGATGCTCTAAAGAAGGGTCCCTGCCCTCCAGGAATTGGCTGGAAAGGAGACCAGCTAGACAGTAGCAGAAGGGTGCAGGGTAGTATGAAGGCAGGGTTCCACCGCTGCCTTTGAGCCCCTGGTAGAGGCAGGAATAAGCAAGGAGAGCCTCCTGGAGGAGGAGGTGCTTGCAGTGCAAGCAGGATGCAGCCCAAGGGTGAGCATTCCAGGCTGGGGGAGCCAGCACAGGGTGCATGCAGGAAGTGGTGGGTGAGTCGGGGCACAGAGGCCAGGGAGGTGAAGAGGTTGTCCTCGGTGAGCTATGTGGATAGGCAGCGGGAAGGACAAAAAGAAGCAGGTGGGAGGGCAGTTATTCCTAAAATGGGCAGCGTTGTGCCCAAAGCACGTGAGTACAAATGGCCGGGTTGCCATCATTGCTCCATTGCCCACCGTCTACCTGCCACATGTTACACATAAACGCACACACATACGCACACACTCCTGCACACACGTTCATCCAGTGTGGTCTTTTCTGCTGCTTGGTGGTCTCTGGCCCTTCAGCCTGGAGAATTAACTGTCACAATCAAGGGGGGCTCTCTTGGCCCTGGTTCAATCTTTCTTGACCCCTCCCTACCCAGCATGCACTGCTTCCCCCCCGGCCCCAGCCCGGCCATGGGAGGCATCGGCCAGCTGCTGAGAGGCAGCTCCCCGGCTTTTAAACAGATTCGACAGGAGAGATTTGCAGTTGGGTGACAGGTTGAAGGGGCAGGAGCCGAGGAGGTGCAGGGAAGGGATGGCTGCGGAGAGGGAGTGGGGAGAAGCAACAAGTAGGGCTTGGCCACTGGTGGGAAGGGGAGGCGGGGAGCAGGAGGCATGAAATGAGACACTGAATTCAGGAGTGGATGTGGGGCGGGACAGAGATCTGGAGGTGGCTTTGGGTTCAACGAGCTTGAGGAGCCCGTGGGGTGTCTGGTGACGTTGGAAAGCCCCATCGAGGGCTCAGGAGAGGGTGACAGGGTGACAGCAGGCGAAAGGAGTGAGGGGCCGTGGGCTGGAGCTGGGAGGCGTGGGGTCCGATGGCTGCTGGTGACGCGGGCCTCACAGTGCTCGGGATGTCGCTCCAGACTCATACCAGCCCCCGAGTTACGAGGATCCCCGGGGGGTGCGTCTCCTGGGTCAGCTCACGGCGTGGGCACAGCCACCCTGCGAGCCAGGCAAGGGCACCGAGGGGTGGCAGCAGCCCCACAGAGTCCCAGGGCAGAGTCCAGATCCCCCCCATCGACAAAGATCGGGCCGCTCCTGGCCAGGCTCCCAGCCCACACAGGGCAGGAGCAGCTGCCCTCTCACATTTGAGCCGCCCTCCGAGCCGGGTTAAACTGACTGAGACAATGATTACTAACCCCTCTGCCGTTAAGTGCCACCTGGTCACAGTTTAATTCATCTGGGTGACTTCAGTCTCCGCTCTCCCCATTTCCCAAATTCAGTTTCTCCCGGAGGTCCAGGGGCAGCTGCATCTCTGGTGAGAGGCTGGTGGCTTTAGGGTCACAGCTCGAAGCCTCTGGTCCCAGTCGGAGCCACCCCGAGTGACGGCTGCCGGGTGGGTGCTGAGAGATCCCCAGCCCCGAGTCAGCGACGCCGGGGGCTGCTGCCATGCCCCAGGCTGCCCGCCTGGCACAGCAGGTGCTGCTGCGGGGGAAACGGGCCCCTCGCCTGGGTCCGTTGGCCCTGGGCCGGCCTCTGTGAAGCGGGCACCTCCACTGGGCCCCCTGGGCGGGCTCCATGGCCTTTTCTGAACTCCTGGACCGAGTGGGCGGTCTGGGCAGGTTCCAGGTTCTCCAGACGGTAGCCCTGGTGGTCCCCATCGTGTGGCTCACCACTCACAACATAGTGGAGAACTTCTCGGCCGCCGTGCCCAGCCATCGCTGCTGGGTGCCCCTCCTGGACAACAGGACTGCCCAGGCCAGTGCCCCCGGCGCCCTGGGCCCTGAGGCCCTCCTGACCGTCTCCATCCCACCGGGCCCCAACCAGGGGCCCCACCAGTGTCGCCGCTTCCGCCACCCAGAGTGGCAGTTCCTGGACCCCAACACCACAGCCACCAACTGGAGCGAGGCCACCACGGAGCCATGCGTGGACGGCTGGGTCTATGACCTCAGCACCTTCACCTCCACCATTGTGGCCGAGGTAAGGGCCTCCCCTGACACCCTCCCCAGGTCCTGGCAGCTTAGAGGCCAAAGTCACAGCTCACAGTTGGCTGGACTCAAAATAGTCCAGGCCCAGGAGGGACCCTCCTCAGGCCTCATTCTCGTGGGCTTCCTGCCCATCCTGGGCCACATGGCCCCACAGGGGTGCTGGTGGCAGGAATCAGCCTACAGACAGACATCTGCCCTGGGCTCGTGGGAGAGGGGGCAGCACCAAGAATGGGCGCCCTGGACACCCAAGTGAGCCCTGCTGCCACTGACGAGCTGTGACTCAGGCAGCTCCAGGACCCCATTTCCACCGCCTGTCACAGGGGGACTCGGAGAAGAGTCACTGTATTCCCAGAGGCCACTGCAGGAGGCACGTCAGACAAATCTGGGGAAGCGGGAGGGGCAGCCATCCCAGTCAGCGAGAAGGGGCCTCTCTGGAATGAACCAGAAGGAAGCGGCCTGGGTCTCGGGGGTGGGGAGGAGGTGCCAGCTCCCGGCGGCTGCTGCTGAGTGGGCGAGGCAGGGGAGGGCGTGAGGCTAGAGAGGGCAACAGGGAGCCATGGAGGGGCTTGGGCAGGGGTGACAGCCCTCGCTACCCCACAGGGCCCTGCCCTACGGCTCTACAGGTCACGGGGCTGGACACCCACCCCCGGCTCCCAGGAGCCTTCCCATCGCTCTCTGCCCCTCCTACCTGGCTCTCCTCTCCCACCAGTGGGACCTGGTGTGCGACTCGCAGGCCCTGAAGCCCGTGTCCCAGTCCATCTACTTGGCTGGGATCCTCGTGGGAGCTGCCGTGTGTGGGCAAGTCTCCGACAGGTGAGTACCCCCAGGCCAGGCAGGCCCCGTTTTCCCTCACTGCCCCTGTTCTCCTGCCCCCAGCCCTGACTGGCCCCGAGCTGGCCTCTCGCAGCCACGTCTGAGGAGAAAGCTCTCTGCTTGCAGTCGGAACGCCTGTGTGTGCATCTCGCTCCTGACACCCTTCGGCTGTGCTGCTGAGCAAGGCTCATACCCTCTCTGGGCCTTGGTTTCCCCGACTCTTCCTCTATGCTTGTGGAAGGTCATTGTTCTAATCAAACATTCACTGCTCATGGGCCGGCCCGGTGGCACAGCAGCTAAGTGCGCACGTTCCACTTTGGTGGCCCGGGGTTCGCTCGTTCAGATCCTGGGTGCGGACACGGCACTGCTTGGCAAGCCATGCTGTGGCAGGCGTCCCACATACAAAGTAGAGGAAGATGGGCATGGATGTGAGCTCAGGGCCAGTCTTCCTCAGCAAAAAGAGGAGGATTGGCAGCAGATGTTAGCTCAGGGCTAATCTTCCTCAAAAAAAAAAAATTTACTGCTCAAACCTGCTCAGCCACATGCCTGCCTTCAGCCACTGCTTGAGTACTCCTGAAGACAGGGAGCTCATTTCCTTTTGAGAGAGCCTTCGTGCCCACCTGGGCCATGAGGACTCTGTCTGTGCTCAGGAGCCCTCCACGGATGAGGGACGTGGGTCTGGCCCCAGGTGTCGCTTTGGCATCCACCTCTGCTCAGTGGGCAGCACGAGGTGGTTCGGGTGGTCCAGACCCCCGTGGCTGACGCCATGGCACGCCACGGACCCACACCCTCCTGTGTGTGTGTGCGCAGGCTTGGGCGCAGGCCGCTGCTGACCTGGAGCTACCTTCAGATGGCCGTGTTGGGCACCGCTGCCGCCTTCGCTCCCATGTTCCCTGTGTACTGCCTGTTCCGCTTCCTGGTGGCCTTTGCCACGGCGAGCGTCATGATGAACACTGCCACCCTCGTAGGCGCCCCCGAGCCGGGGCCGTGTGGGCGAGGCTCGTGCAGGCTCCCGGCTGACCCGCGCGCTCTCCTTGCAGTGATGGAGTGGACATCGACGCAGGCCCGAGCCTCGACAATGACTTTGAATGCCCTGGGCTTCAGCTTCGGCCAGGTCCTCGTGGCCTCCGTGGCCCACGGTGTGCGTGATAGGGTGCCGCTGCAGCTGGTGCTGTCTGCCCCCTTCTTCCTCTGCTTTGTGTACTCCTGGTGGGTGCCACCTCCATCCCCCTCCTCAGAGGAGACCCTGCCCACCCTCCACCCTGGGGGCAGAGGCTGAGGATGTGGGAGGCCAGGGGAACAGGGCGGGAGAGGAACCATGGGAGCCTGGCACAGCAGGTGGCCACAAGCCCGCCACACTCCGACCCAGGGCTCAAATGCCAGAGACGCTTCTCCTTCCCTGCTCCTCCCAGGTCCCTCCCTCTCCCTTATTCGTCCTTCTCCCTCCCCATTCCGTCCTGTCACCTCTTGGTCCTTTCTCCTCTCCTGTCGCTGCTTGCTTTGGCAGGTGTGCCTCCAGACACATTTTCTGAGCCCCTCCTCTGTGCCAGGTGTGGCAGCATAGGCCAGGCTGTAAAGTGGGATGCAAAGATACAACACAGACACACACACACAGACACAGACACACACACACACACACCTCACTCCCAGCACACACAGCCACAGTCGGCCGTACGTACTGACATTGTTACTAAAGAACTGGGACCATGACCCAGTGGTCAGAGGGAACCCCCAGTCCCCTAGACAGAACTGACAGATATGGCAAGTTAGGAAATGTCTCCACAGCCCTTAAATAAACCAGGCATGGCCCTTGCCAAGTGCCTGGCACATTGTAGGTACAGAGTAAATATTTGTTGGATGGATGTCGGGATGGATAGATGATAGGTAGATAGATAGATGAGTGGATGGGCAGGTGAATGGATAGATAGATAATAGATAGATAGATGAGTGAGTGGATGGGTGGATGGATGGATGGGTGAGTGGGTGGGTGGGTGGATGGATGGATGAATGAGTGGGTAGGTGGATGGCTAGTTAGATAGATAGATAGATAGATGGATGGATGGATGGATGGTTGGATGGATGGACAGACGGACAGATGGACGGACAGACGGATGGATGGTTAGATGGTTGGATGGATGGATGGATG
>NC_060283.1:7437513-7551893 GCF_021613505.1 Equus quagga | reverse complement strand
GGATGGATGGATGAGTAGATAAGTGGGTGGGTGGATGGATGGATGAGTAGATGAGTGGATGGATGGGTAGATGAGTGGATGGATGGATGGATGGATGGATGGGTAGATGAGTGGATGGATGGATGGATGAGTAGATGAGTGGATGGATGGATGGATGGATGAGTAGGTGAATGGATGGATGGATGGACGGATGGATGAGTAGATGAGTAGGTGAGTGGATGGATGGATGGATGGATGAGTGGGGCCCTTCAAGGCTGGGCTGAGCTTGGTTCATTCACACACAGGCACAGCACTTAGTAGTCACTTGGCCATTCCGGCCACGGGACAAGGGAGCACAGCAGAAGCCCACGGGAGAACGGGGTGCCCGCACCCACACTAGAGCAGAAAGGCTGGCTCCACGAATCTCTCCCAGCCCAACAGCTCAGAGCAGAAAAGCTCTTAAAATGAAGGCTTTAAAAGTAATTTGCAGTCACTTTCCAATTACATCTCATGCAGTGGCTCTGAGAGGAGGCAATCCTGCGTGACAGGTGGCCTTCTGGGATGGCAGATGGACCCCAAAGCAACAGGGTGGAGGGTAGAAGGTGAAGGTTGGTGGTGCAGATTCCGCGGCACCCCTCCCGGCTCTTAACACTGATGCTGGCCCGTGGGCCTGAACCTCACTTTTCTGGGCAGACACCCCACCCAGGTGCTGTGTGAGTGCCCACACTCACTCACTACTTCCTCACTTCAACAAATAACCACCGAGCGCCCACCGTGTGCAGGGCACTGGCTGATGCTGAGTGTGACAGCAATGAGACAGGGTCACTGCCTGTGTGGAGCTCACAGGAAATGCCATACATGACGGCACCACAAGCCATGCTTAGAGACTGACGAATAGCAGGGATGTGAGCATCTGAGGCTGGGGCCCCTCTGCCCCTTGAACTCCTGCCAGCTTCTCTGCTTCTCTTAAAAACCAATTTCTCTTCCTGAGAAGTGTCTGCACAGGCCGTCCCCACTTCTTCCCTCCCAGTCTCCTTGAACCCACCCCAATCGGGCTTCACCCACCTATAACCCTGTCACCATCGCTTGGCTCCCACCTTGCTCGGCCCCTGCAGCACACAGCGGGCACCATGGATGCTCTGTCCCCAAAGGACCTCGCCTGTGGCCCCAGCTCTGACTCCCTCCAAATGCTGCAAACCTCAGGCCCCTCTTCAGTCTGACCCCTCCCCGGCCTCCAGCCTCGTGTTTCCAACTGTCTGTGGGACATCTCTGTTATTGCTGGCTCGGCATCACAGACCTAACGTCTCCTTCCCAAGGCTTCCTCACTGTTGGGAGCAGCCCCCCACCCCCAGGCACTGGAGTCAGTGGCGCCGTGACACCACCCTCCCCCTCACCGGCCCCACTCCAAGTCCAGCAGCTCACGGGCTCTGGTCAACTCTTCCTCTGATGTGCACTTTGAGTCCCCCTCCTCCCCCCTGTTCTGCACACCCTGAAGGACCTCAGAGTGGGTGTGGAGCAGGCGGCCCCGCCCCTGGCTGCTGCTCACAGGGGAAGGCTGTCTGGCTGGGGGGCTGCGTGAGCAAAGGCCTGGGCGCAGGAGCAGATGCAGAGTGCCGGGCACTACAGGGGGCTCAGCGGCTGGGCCGGACGGTGCAGGGGGTCTGGGCTTGATGCCGAGGGCCATGGAGCCAGGTTAGCGTTAGGGACAGGGTCCTGCCATGCGGAGGGGGAGCTGGGATGTGTGGGGCGGACTGGCATCCACGAGGTGGCAGCTGTTGTCCTGGTGTGGGCGAAAGGGCCAAAAGCGAGACAAGGGCTGCAGGGCTGGTCGGCTGCAAGGGGCGCCAGAGGTGACGGGAATTGGTGACTGACTGGGCGCAGGTGGAGGGGGCTGGTGATGTCAGGACCAGAGACCAGCCCCAGGCCTGAGCCCCCCAGGTGGGTGTGAAGCTGTTTGCGCGGAGGAGCCAGCTCGGGAGGAGCCAGCTCGGGCAGGAAGGCGCAGCCGTGGAGGTGAACAGGAAGACCGAGTGACACTGTGACATCGGGGAGGTGCTGCACAGTGGGGGACCCTGGCGGGCTGGTAGCCTATTGTGAGCTTGGGACTGTGATCCTGTAGCCACTGAGGGGTCCGTACTGCACACAGGCTCACCCAGGCCTGGTCCCCGCGTGAAGCAGAAGGAGGGCCATGGGGTCAGGAGGGAGGCAGGAAGGAGAGAACAGAGATCCCAACCCCCACTCAAAGGAGGGAGGAGGCAGGAAGGGCGGCCTCTGGGGAAGGAAGGCATCTGAGATGGCATGGCTGCCACATGCCACAGTGCCCCTCACTGCCCACCCACTGACCTCAGCCGCCTGAGCCTGGGGCCTGGGGGCGCCAGTAAGGCCACTCCCTTGGGCAGAAGGGGACAGAGGGGCAGTGAGGCTCATGCAGGCCAGTCCTGGGGGCCACTCCCGCATTCCTCCCTCGCCCCCCACAGAGTCTGCACGATGGCTGCTGTCACAGGCAGGCTGGAGCAGGGCCTGCGGGAGCTGCAGAGGGTTGCTGCCATCAAGGGGAAGAGGGCAGCGGGGGACGCGCTGACGCCGAAGTGAGGCGAAGCCAGGCCTTCCCCCAGGGCTCGACCCTCAAACCCTCTCCTGTCCCCGCACAGGGCCCCTGGGAGACCGACCAAGGGCCCCGGCCTCCCAGGATGAGGGTCTTGGGTGGGGCGGAGGGCCTGCCTGGTGCCCCCAGTGCTGACATCTCCCCACCGCTGCTGCCCCCAGGTCTTGCTCTCAGCCATGCAGGAGGAGCTGAGTGCCAGCCAGGCTCCTGCCAGCCTGGGCACCCTGCTCTGCACGCCTGGACTGGGCCTCGGGATCTGTGTCTCCACTCTGTGCTGGTAGATGCCCTTTGACCCCCACCCTACCTGGGCCCCAGACTCTGCCTCTGGCGCCCTCGGGGCAGCCGGGTAACCTGGAATCAGGGCTCTGGCTGACATCTAGCCAGGGAGCCTCTGCTGGCTCTCTGTTGGTCCCTTTGCCCTGAGAGCACCTCCAGGACAAGGCCTGCAGCACTGGCACCTCCCCTCTGTCAGTCAGGCTCCCAACAGGGCACATCCCAGGCCAGGCGGGCTCAGGTAGGGCACAGTCGATGGAAGAGATTAATTAGGAGGATTCATAACAAAGGCGCCAGGAGAGCTAAAGAGCCCAGGAGGTAGAGAAGGGAATCAGAGAACTCAACGGCAGAAACGTGCATCCAACCTAGTTTGGAGGGACCAGGGAGGAAGGAGGGATATTGTCAGAGCCCAGGAGCCAGGGCCACCCAGCAAGGACTGAAACCACCGAGGCCACAGGAGGGAGGGCCTGCTCAGTGGAAGCTGGAGCCCTGCAGGGGACACAGTCACTGCCAGACATGACACTCAGACAGAGGGAGGGAGGAATACCACTGCTTCTCCCCTGGTCCCACCTCCAGCTTCTCACCAGTGCCTCCCATTGGCCCAACCTAATGAGGAGTGGCATTGCAAGGGAACGTGGGAAATGTAGTCTACAGAGACCACACCCCGCCACAGAGTCGGCAGGAGAGGGTGGAAATGAGTGTGAGAACAAACAAGTAAGTGAGTTGCCCACTCCCCAGCCTGACTCCACCTCCCCCACCCCCAGGTTCAGCACGGGCTTCACCTTCTACGGCCTGGCCCTGGTCCTGCAGGCCCTGGGCGGCGATGTCTTCCTGCTCCAGTTCTTCATCGGGGTTGTGGACATCCTGGCCAAGATCGGCACCCTGCTGCTGCTGAGCCATCTGGGCCGCAGACCCGTGCAGGCGGCGTCACTGGTGCTGGCAGGGCTTTGCATCCTGGCCAACATGCTGGTGCCCCATGGTGAGTGGGACGGCCAGGGTACACACGGCTGTGGCCAGAGGCTCGCTACCTGGGGGGCCTGAGCCAGGAACAGAAAGCCCTGGCCCCCGCCTCAGAGGGTGCTGGGCTAGAGCAGGGCCCAGTTAGGAAGGAGGCTGCCGGGCGTCTAGGAGAGGTGGCGGGGGCCTGCACTCGGCAAGAGGAGCTTGGATGGATGGAGAGTGTGGCATCGTGAACAATCGTGGAGAGGAAATAAGAACTCACTGATGGTCTGCAAGTGGAGAGTGGGGGACAGGGAAACGCAGAGGGTCAGGAGGACCCCAGGGTCCAGCTCAGGATGCCTGGGTGTGGAGCAGATCCGGGGGACAGGGAATGTGGCCATGACGTCACTTAGGACACAGTATGTGTGTGAGGTCTGGGAATACCCAAGTGGAACTGACTCATAGACATTTGGAGGGTCAGGGAGAGAGCCCCCCTCTGACCCTGGGCCCCTGCCAACAATCTTGCTAACCCTGTCTCTGGCCACAGCTATGGGACCTGCGCTCAGCCCTGGCCGCGCTGGGGCTCGGCGGGGTGGGGTCTGCCTACACCTGCACCATTGTCTACACTGGCGAGCTCTTCCCCACCACGCTCAGGTGAGGCCGTGCCTGGACCTGAGGAGAGGGGAGCCCTGGGCTGGGAGGGCGGTGTGGGGGTGGCCTTCCCCCAGCCTGATGTTCGCGTCGTGACTCTCTCTTTCATGTGGTCTTGCGGCTGCCCAGGTGCGTCCTGGCCCAGCCTGACCCACTGTGCCTCCCTCGGTAGAGCAGGGCTGGGCCAGAGTGAGAGGTCCAGGCTGTGGGCAGGCAGAGCAGCCCCTCACTGGTGTGTCTGTGCCGGCAGGATGACCGCAGTGGGGCTGGGCCAGATGGCGGGCCGAATGGGAGGCATCCTGGGGCCTCTGGTCCGGCTGCTGGCTGTACAGAGCCCCTCGCTGCCCCTGCTGTTGTACGGGCTGGTGTCGGTGCTCAGCGGCCTGGCTGCCCTGCTGCTGCCGGAGACTCAGAACCTGCCGCTGCCTGACACCATCCAAGACGTGCAGAACCAGTGAGTGAACCCACCTCCAGAGAACTGAGCACGGGGCGGACCTGGCACCGACCCCCATCACTGGACAGAGGGAGAAGCAGAGGCCCAGAGAGAGATAGGATCTGCCCAGACTCACAGAGCACATCTTTGGGAGGGTGGAGACTCAGGGCTGAGTTTCCTGGCTGACAGTGTGATCTTGGTCCTCTGCTCTTCATTCTGCCACTGGAGGCCCAAATAGCGCAGCTACCTCAGCTCCCCCTCAAGAGAGGTCAAGGGGAAGGGGGTGTGTAGCTGTTATAATGGGGAGAGCCGAGGGTGTGATGGCTGCTGTTGGGGGGTCCTCACAGGCCCCAGACTCTACTAACCCCCAGATGGCTATCAAGGCTGTCACTGCCCACCCACACTCCCTCCCACCCTCCATCATGTGCTCAGGGAGCTCAGTCCTGGGCCCCCGAGAGTGGGGCAGCCGTATCTCCTGAGTCCTCAGGATGGACACTCTGCGCCTGTGAGACACAACCCCTCCGTGTCTTCCGGAACAGGGCGGTGAAGAAGGTGACATGCAACACCCGGAGGCACCCTGTCCTGAAATCCACCCATTTTTAAGCCTCCTGGGAAGCCTGCAATGGAACCATGGGAAGAAGCTTCCCTCCTCTCCAGAAGGCAGAAGGAGAGCAAAGGCCTCCATTTCCAGAGGGCCCCAGGGCTGCCTCTCCAGCCCAGCCCAGCCTCTCTCACTGTCTGAGGAGCCACCTTCAACACACAAGGGGCAAAGGATGCTTTGATTGGCAGGAGGCTGCCTGGTGTGCAGTCACCCAACCCTCCCTCTGGCTACAAACAGGAGAGGGGACAGGTTTGGGGGAGGGACTGGCCTGTCGACCCCATGCTCCCCTCCTTGCGGCTCCCTGCCCCGGAGCTCAGAGACTGCCATCACCCACGGTCAAAACTGCCCCAGCTTCTCGCTCTACTTCAAAGGCTCCGTACCAGCGATGGAGTCTCGGCTCCTCAGCTTCACCCCAAAGGCGGCTCTCTCTCTCCACCCCTCTCTACACTCCAGCCACACGGTCACTCCTGCCCAGCCATGTCTTCTGCCAGGAATCCCCCTGCCACCTTCCCTCCCTGACAAACTCCCACTCAGCCTCCCAGACGCACGGCAGTGGTCTCCTCCCAGGGGCCCAGGTCCCAGCCTGAGGCCCTAGTGAAATGCTGACCCACCGCTGGGCCACACACCCTTCCCCCACCCACCAGCCCATGAGTTCCCAGAGGGTTGGGGTGGTCCGCTTCCCCCGTGTCCCCAGCTCCCGGGCCAGAGGGGCATCGGCACAAGGGAGATGAGACAATGAATAAAGGAACTGCCCCTCACTGACTCTGGTGATGAGCCCCGAGGGTCTGCTCGGGTTGAGGGGTCCCCACCGAGGTGGCCCTTTCCTAGGCCAGCTTTCCTGCCCTGAGTGCCAGGCGGCAATGGTGGCCCTTTCCAGCCCCTGTTGGGGGTCAGGCCCTGTGCTGGACACATCAAGGCAACATCTCAGTTCATCTGTCCCTAAATCCTTCAAGGTAGATGGGCCCCATTTTACGGATGGGGAAACTGAGGCTCAGAGAAACTGACCACTCGTGACACAGCTGGGAGGGGCAGAATCAGGGCTGTAGGTCTCCAGAGCCCAGCTCTGGCCACAGAACCCCAACCTGCCCTCAGGCCTCACAATCCAGAGCAGGGACCTCCCCTTCAGAACCAGCTAGGACCCCACGGGGTCCACTGGCACCCCTCATGGGGAAACTGAGGGCAAGGGCTCAGGCAGAAAGGGGTGGACCAGAGTTCCCCCACCCCGGCTGACACAGACTTGGGGGCAGCGGGAGCCGTGTGCTGCCCAGTGGGGTCCCTACCTGCTCCTCTCTGCTGAGCCTCCCCGGAGCTCTGCTCAGGTGGTCTCTGGTCCACCTGTGCCTGTGTCACTTCTTCCAGGCACCTCCGTGGCGGGCTGTGCCCCTCCACATACACACATACGCTCATCAGTGATGTGCACACATGTGCATGCACACACACGAACAGGTCAATGGGAACCAGAAAGTGGCTCCTTGCTTCTGGGAAATGGGGTCACTCCCTGGCCGGGTCTTACCAGCTGCAGCCCCTGGGCATCTGGGGGGGGTCACATCTTTCAGCCATCTGCCTGTGGCCGCCCCTCAGTGAAGATCACCAGGACAAAGGGGTGGGGGCAGGGATTATGTTTGTAAAGATGCCTGAAGGCGAGGTTGTCCCAGCTGGCCGTGGACTTCGTCTTGCCTGCCTGCTGCCCAGCTGCCTTCCTTTCCCTTGCTCAGCACTCTTGGGGCCCCAAGGTGTCCAGAAGCTTCCAGAAGACAGAACCTAGGACTGGTGGGAGACGGCTCCTCCTGTCCCCTGGGGTGTCCTCCAGCTCACCAAGTGGTCAGAGCTGTCCCTCGGCCCACAATCAGAGTGGCCCTGCTCCTGGTCCCTCCAGGTGGTCATGGTCTTCCACACCCCAGGGCCTACTTGCGTCCAACCTGTCACCCCTCACTTAACGGGACCTGGAAGCTGAGAGGGCCCAGGGCCCTGCCTCTCTGGGGCTGCTGAGGAGTGACTGTCATCACCGTGGCCAAGTGGGCGCCCTGCACAGGAAGAAGGGGCCTCCCCAGCAGCAGCTGTGGGTGCTCCAGCTGGGTGTGCCACCCAAATGGCAGGCTTCTGCTTGGGACACGCTCTGTCCTCTGAGGCTCACCAGAGAGGGCTCCTGACCCCAGAAGCCGCTGGGGCACCCCGCACTGGAGGAGCCAAGGGAACTCGGTGTGGGAAAGAAGAGCCCGTCAACCGCATTGCGGTAGAGGCCTCAGGCAGTGAGGACAGGAAAGTGGCTCAGGACCACTTGACCATTCTCCTGCCTCCAGCCAGGGCCGCAGCTCACCCAGGACGGGGTGTGTAGAGGGGCAGTGCGGGGTACCACGGGCTCCCTATCTACCCTCAGGAGAGGGCTGAGCTCCCATGAGAGCCCCAGCACTGGCTGAGCTCGTGCCCTCTCCCTTGGGGATTTGTGTGGCCAGGGCACGTCTTCGAGGTCAAAGGCATCAACCAGATTTTCACTGCAAGTTTCTTCTCCAACCCCTGTCCTTGGTCCCCAACCCCAGGTGGAATCTCTTGACACATCCTTGCAAGTATCAACTGTGAGGGAGCGGGGATGCTTGAAATTTCAGCCACCCCCAGAGGCTGGTTGGACTCTCCTGGGGGGTCACCGCCAGGCCAGCCAGATGCCAAGCAGCCCCAGCTCAGGTCCAGATGCTAAGTTCAACATCAGATGCACAGGACGAAGGAGCTGAGACCAAGGTGACCATCTCTTAAAGATGGGTAAACTGAGTCAATGGCAGAGTCCGGGAATCTTTCCTCTTAAACCAAGCCCTTGAGTGACGGGAGCTCTTCTCCTCCTCCTGCAGAGAGGAGAACACGCAGAGCCACAGCCACATGGCAACGAGCAAGACTGGGGCCCAGGCTTCCAACCCCTGCACTGTCCCTCTTTCTGGCCCCCTACTCTGACAGACTGGCCATCCTAGAAATTTCTGGAGTAAGGATGTTCCCTTCTTGACACCAAGGAACTCCTGCCTGCCTGTCTCTGTTTTCCTTGGCTAGTGGTGATGGGGGCAGGGGAACCCAAATAAGTCTCCACCCCTCGGACAGACAGCAGCAGCAGCAGACCGAAGGGCACGGCCATCGCCAGCACAAGGACAATCCTGGCGAGACTAGCCCAGCTCAGGGCCTCCCCCAGGCTTCTACGGGGGTCAGAGCTGACCTCAGTGATGCCGACCTCAGGCTCCAAGACTGAGCAGCAGGGGCCAAGCAGGGCCCTCGCCTCCCCCAGGTGGCTGGTTTAGGAGGGCAAGGAGAGGCCAAGCCATGGAAATCCACATAGGGGCTGCTGGGGGACCGGTCTCTCACCCATGATAGGACTCTGGGGGAGGACACTCAAGGGCCCCTGGGGGCACACCCCATGGTGGGGAGGGTCCCAAGACAAAAGCATTATCCCAGGATGGAGGAAAGGAGAGGGAGATGAGGCCCACCTGGGTGGGGCTCCTGCAGGCATCGAGCCCAAGGGCCCTGGGAGGTGTCCAGGCCTAAACATGGACCAGGTTAGCGAAGTGGGAAATGCCGCAAGAATGAGCCACCCTTAGATGGCAGCTCAGGAAGCAGAATCAGGTGGCGAAGGGTGATGACAAGCCAAGGGCGCGAGAGAGCAGAGGCAGGAAGGGGAAGCAAGATCTACCAAGCAGAAGGTAGAGGAGACCTGAGTGACAGAAGCGTGGCTGAGTCGCTTCTCATGCGTCCAGCGGCGTGGGGATCCACCACCGCCCAGCGGCCGAGGCAGACCCGACCACACTCTGCTCTCCCAGGACACGTGCACACTTGGTCCTCATGTACAACCCCCACCTGGAGTCTCTGCTCCTTGCAGCTGAGAGCCTTGACCCATACAGACCTGTCTCTCAGCGGGTCTGGGATGTGGGCCTGTCTAGCATCTTCAAGAAGGAGCAAACCCTGGGGAGGACGCGAACCAGCTCTACATCCACCTGCAGTGTCAGGAGCCGCCCACAGTCAGCCAGAGTGGATGGGGGGGAGGGGTCTAACCCCTAGAGATGCAGAAGGAGCAGAGACTCTGAAATCAGGCAGAACTGGGGCCAAATGTGGACTCAGCCACCGATTGCCTTGAGACCTTGGACTTGCCACTGAAGCTCCTGTCATCCGGGCATAACCCTGCTTCCCCTGAGGGCTGCGGCAAGGCCAGCACCCTGCACACGCAGCCCCAGGAGGTGCAGGCCGTCCTTAGCCATTAGGGCGCAACATGACGCTCCTGCCTCCGGGGATACTCCGCGCCCTGAAAAGCCAAGGTCATCGCCCACAAACCTGGGGGCTGTTTCCTGCCCCCATCCTCAGCCTAGCGGGGACGCTGGCGTGAGACAAAGCCAAGCCGCCCAACGAGCCCAAAGCCATGCTCAACCCAAAGCTTTGGGGGCTACTTACCAGCTCTCCTGGGACCCAGTTTGGGCCCAGACCCCAGTTCAGCGCCAGGACCAATGTCCTAACAAGCACCCGCCCGGAACAAACGGCACAGGACCATCGGATTTGGAAAGTTTTTGTTTTCTTTTCCCACACATTTCCGGGGTTGGGGTGTTTTCCAAGACTCAGACACATTTGTTAACAAAGAGAGAGAAAAAAAAAAAAACTGGGGGAGCAGGGAGCCCGTGGGCAGAGAAGCGACCCCAGCAGTCCGCGGGGCGATGCCTCCCTCCCTCTCGTCCCTGCTGCCCGCGCCCAGCGGGTGCCACAGGCTGCTGCTCGCGGGATCTGGATTATTTGTCTTCAATATATATCTGCATTTGCCTTTCCCCTCCCCCCGCCCCCCACCCCTGCTCCTCCAGCAGCTTCCCCGTCAATGCACGTCGCCCGGCGGCACACGACAGAACCGGCCACCCCAGGCCTGAGCCCCTTCCCGGGGCCGCTCCGGGGGGGGGGGGCGGAGGGCGCCTGCTCCCGGTGGGCGGAGTCAGGGCGGCCCAGCCCCGCCCACCGCGGGCCGCCCCGCCCACCCTCCAGCCCTTCTCCCACCGACTCTGGAACCCCGAAGGGAGGAAAGGAAGGGAGAAACCAGACACACACACAAAGGAGGAGTGGGGAGGGAGGGTGGGGACAGAGAGACGCAGCAAGCCTGGGGTGGGGCCTGGAGGGCCTGGGAAGAGAAAGAAGGAAGGCAGGAGGGCCAGAGGGAGGAAGAAGGAAACTTGAGGAAAATTAACAGGACGCGTAGTGGACACTTTACAAAATCCCCAGCCTTCCTTCCCGCCCAACCCCACCAAAATAAAACTACCCCCCTTAAAAAAATAAATCAACCCAGGGCTGTGAGCACGTGCCCTGCCAGGCGGGCGCAGAGCTGAGAGGGACAGACGGCCCCAGGGCTGCCGACGCCGCCGCGCTGCCGGCAGGAGGAAGGGGACGAGCACGGGGTTTTCCTTTTCTTTCTTTCTTTTTTCCTTTTTTTTTTTTTTTTTTTTTTTGCGTTTCCTCTTCGTGAGAGAAGTCTGAGGCTGCCAGGGAGTGAGCGGGTCCCCAGGCCCCGGCAGGGAGAAGGCCGCCCCGTCCTCCCGGGCCCTCCCGGGAGGGGCAGCTGGCAGTGGGGCGCGGTGCCGGGGGGCTCAGACGTAATACTCCTTGTCTTTGTTCTTCTTGGCCTTGCTGGGCGTCTTGGGGGCGGCCGGGGCCTTCTCTTTCACCACCGCCCCATTGCTCTGGGCCGAGTTACTGATGTAGTTTCGGCTCTGGTCCACCTGGTAGGAGCCCTCGTCGCGGTTGCGGTACTTGTACATGGCGTAGAGGAGGATGAGGATGCAGAGCGCCGCGGCCGCCACGATGCCCACCACCATGCCCGTGGTGCTGCTGGACTCCCGGATCACCTCCACTGCGCCCGGCGGGCCCCGCTCCCCGGGCCCCGTGGGGTTGGCTGTGGGCAGATGGGGGAAGCCAGGGGCGGAGGTCACGCCGGGGCGCAGGGGAGGGGGCCTCCGCGGCTCGAAGGACGTGGGGGCCCCGGGCCCCAGGGGCGGGTTCTCCAGCAGGGGCTGCAGCGGGTCTCGGTGGTTCATTTTGCCCGCCGGCAGGTTGGGGGCCGGGGCGGAGGGGGCTAGCAGCACCCCGGGGGCGCCCGTGGCCCCATCTGTCCTGAGGTTGGGCCGGGGAGCGGGTTTGCGGGGTGAGAGGAGGGTGGTGCGGTCCGTGACCAGGGGAAAGGTGGTGTAAAAGTCCTCGTCGTCCGTGGGGGGGAGGCTGGAGTCAAAGACCTCCCCGGAGGCGAAGCCCGAGGCCTCGATGGGCTCCTCGCAGTCGCTGTCGTCCTGCTCGGCCTGGCACGGGCCCCCGGCGGGCGGGCGGCGGGCCGCGGGCGGGGGCAGGGTGTCTTGGGTGGCGCCCACGCCCGTGAGGAAGGGGTAGAGGGTGGGGGGTGGGGGCACGAAGGGGGATCGGGTGGCCACGGGAGGGGGGTCTAAGGAGTCCTCCGTGATAATGGGCAATATTAACTCTCCTCCTAGAACAAGAGACAGAAGAGAAAAGAGAGAGCGTCAGCGCGGGCCGGGGCGCAGGCGGCCGGCACAGAGAGAGAAACAACAGCCTCACACACCCAAATCGGTTCCAATTGGCTTTGGCGGAGACTAGAGCGGGCCGGGCCCGCCCGCCAGCCGGCCGGAGCCCTGCGCTTTAAGCGGGCAGCGGCTCGGATGCCCTGGGCACCCCAGGCACGGGCTCTGTGGCTCTCTGAGTTTTGGTCTTTTGTTTGTCTTAAGAAACCAAAAGGAACAGAAAAGAAAGGAAATGGAAAAGAAACGGAAAAAAAAAATCTCTACTGGTTTAAGGCTTTAAAAACAGATACAAGAGCAGCATTTAAACAAACCTAACAACAATATCTTTTAGGGTTTTTTTCTAGATTTTTCTCTTTTTTTGCTTTTGGTTTTTTTTTTTTCTTTTGTTTTTAAAAAAGAAGATAGCATACCACGGAATTCAGGCAACTTACATCAACAAATAGGCCGTGTGATTTTAGCATGAAGAAAAAAATTACAAACAGAGCTGTGTAAGCGGGTTCTCCCGAAAAAAATAAGAAAAAACAACTTTTCCGTACAACGTTTTCTGTCTATCTGTTTGGTATCTCCCTCCCTCACTCTTTTCTCCCTGAACATCTTGCTTCCTCCAGAATACTCTCTCTCCTCCCTCACTCGTGCCCTCTCCCCCTCATTAAACACAAAGCTGAAATTTGCACAGTGCAGGCTGGCATGGTGGAATTGTTACCACCACTTGGTGTCAGCGTGTGGGTGGGGGAGGGAGGGAGCAGTGTGAAAGGGGGCTTGGGGAGGAGGTACATGACGGGGGAGCCATGTAGGAATTGCTACATGGGTGAGAGGACTTGGCAGGGGATGGTCAAAGGAAGGGACATTGAAGACTAATTGCAGGTTGGCCATGGAGAGAGGAGAATTAGAAGGTGGGAGGTGATGAGGTCCATGAGGAAGAGGTGGCAGAGAAGACACAGACACACTGGAGGGGGGTCCTGTCCCATAGGACTCTGGGAGGGGTGGTGAGCAGCCATGTAGAGGCAGGGAGGGGCGGAGGCAGGGAGTGAGGGACATATGCTTCTTGAGCTAACCCTAAATCCCCAACTTTCACTTTCTTCACCCTCCACCTCTGACCCCCACTGACTTCCCCCCTCCCCCTCCCCAGAACCCCCATGGGCCGCCAGGACCTGGCCAGGGCTTGACTGCCTCTGGCCCTCTTATTATTGTTAAAACAATAATAAAACAACGGAAAGAAGAAGAAAGCAAAAAAAGAAAAGAAAATACATACACAGCCATCTGGGAAGGATGCACTTGCTAATATAGGGCCCAGGAGAACTAGTGGGGAGGGCTTTTGGGGTGGGGGTGGGTCTCTTCCCTCCCTAGGTCTGATACCTGGGGTCCCCTGGGCAGAAACTGCAATTCCCATCAGTCCCAAAGGGTGAGAACTACAACTCCCATTGGCCCTTGGAGCGGTGTGGACCACAATTCCCATCAGCCTCTGGGTCAACAACTACAACTCCCATCAGCCTCCTGGGCCCCCTCTCCAATCAAAGTACTGCAACCCACTGGTCTAGGGCAGAAGGGAGCTGGAGCCTGGCTCTAGGTGGTTGGGCGGGGGTGGTCTGCCTCCTCTTGGAGGGGCACCTCTGAGCCTGGTAGGGCCTGGAGGGTTCCTCTCTAAGTCTCCCTCCAGCACAGCACAGCTCCTCCCCCGTCTGAGTGCTTCTCCCTGGTCTCTGCAGGGTGTGGTCTCCACGGATCACACCACAAGCCCCCTACCCCTCCACAGGAAACATCCCAGGGCTCCACTGCCAGGCCCCGCTTGTCCCACTGCAGCCAGGCCAGCCGCGTGACACCACCACATCCTGGCTCCTCTTCTCCTGCTCCCCCCACCCAAAGCCCTCCGGTCTCTGTGCTGCTGTTCAAACACCTCTGCTGATCCTTCAGACCACAAGCTCCAGCAATCTGGCAGAGCCGTCCTTGGCCGCACTGGCCAGCTGCAGCCAAGATCTTGCCATTGAACTTGCAGCCTTGCCGAGTTGCTCAGGCTGCTCTTCCCATCAGGCTCCAACTGCCCCCTGGGCAGGGGTTCACCTGTACCCCAGCTTGTGAAGCCCCAGGGCACCTGGCCCTCCAGGGGCTCAGCCACACTGAAAAACCGAGCCAAGAGCAAAGAAGCATGTTTTGTGGAGCTGGGACCAGCCAACCCCAGCTTTTTACCGAAGAGGATGCTGAGGCCTGGGGTGGACAGGACTTGCCAAGGTCACCAGGTGTTGGTGTCAGGCTAGGTGAACAAATGGACTGTCGAGTCCCTTCTGTGGCTCTTGGAGGCCAGAGGAGGGCTGAGGCCCACAAGGATCCCAGGAAGGCCTGGCTCATCCTCCCCATGCCTACAGGAACCTGCTAGGGTGCTTGACTCTTGGCTTGGATGTTAACCTGGGAGGCCACAGACCTGTTGGGTCATTAATTCCTGTGTGACTATGGGCAAGTTTCTTTCACTCTCTGGGCCTGTTTACTCATCTACAAAATTAGGGTATTGGGTTCCAGGCCCAGGGAGAGGTCAAGGCCTGGCTCCTGTGGACCTCCAGCCTCCAGATGAACAGTTTGTCCTCCCATCCCCACCTGAGCGCCAGATCCACCCAGGATGACCCAGCACCTCAGTCCCTGGGTAAGGGGCAAACTCAGCCCTCAGCCCTCTGGAGGAGCTGGCAGCCCTTCAGCTGGTGGCATCCTGGGTCCAATCGCAGCAGGGTTCTGCTGCCTGCATGGACCCTGAGCGCTCTGGGGTCCTCACGGCTAGCCCGTATCATTTACCCTCTTCCTGATCTTTGCCTTCTATTCAGAACACTGTCCCCCTGCTGATGTCTCACTCAGCATTCGAATCCAGCCAAACACCTCCTCTTCCAGGAAGACTTCCAGTTTGGACTCACTGCCAGGGAAGCCCAAGGCCCTCTGTCTGTCTCCCCAGCGCCCAGCATTGGGCCAGGCACAGAGCGGGGGCTCATTGGGTTTTGGCCAGGGGAAGAGGAGGAATACTCATCATGTATTTCCTCTGAGCCACGCCAGGCTCAGAGGCCAGGTTCAGAGGCCAGGCTCAGGCCAGGCTGGGGCCCCAGAGGAATGCCCGGCCTGGGGCGTACAACCAGGAGGCCCTTGCTGAGGATCCGTCATGCCCCAGAGGGGCTGATCGGGCTGATGGGGCCCAGACCTTCGCTCTCTACCCTCTTACTCACCCCCAGCTAGACTCCAGTGTATGGAGGCCTCAGGCCTCAGACCACAGGCAAATCCTGGCCAGCCCGAGCCCCTCACGGCCATTTGCCCCAACTCGCTGGTTCTCTAGGTCCTTGGGTCATACAGGCTCCCGGGTTCCCCCTGTGCACTCTCCCTCGGCCTCCAGAGCCCCCCCCCCCCGGCCTCATCACACTGACCTCTTGTACCTGCCCTTCAACCCCAGCCACTTCCTGGCCTCCATAGCTGGGTCTTGGCCCTGTCCTTGTGTCCCCAGCTCCTCTGGGGGCTTTCCCTGGGCCCTTCTCTGCCCAAGGCTTTGACAGCATCTCCTGAGGGTGTCCTGTCCTCACCTACATCCCCTACCCTGCCACAACTGCCCCTCAGTGCCCCCTTCTCATGGCCCCGCACATCGGCCTTATCTCCCACACCACTTCCTTCCTGCACCCCACCCCCCTCCACAAGATAACCTGCTGTTGAGACCCTCGCTGCCTTCCTTCCCCGACGCTCAGTTTGACCTGGGCTCTCTGGCCATCAAGTCCCACGCAGCAGAGGGGACTGGACCTTCCTGGGGTCATACACTGGCCCAGGAAAGGTGAGGCAAGCTTGCCCCAGTGAGCAGTTAACGGGGCGAGAAGGAGAGGCCAACCTCTCAGAGCCCTCAGTGCAGAATTCCAAGCGGCAACTCCCCAGGCCGTCCCTCCCGCTGGGCATTTGGGGGTGCAGACTCACGAGCACTCGTGGTGCCTGGGACCCTGGGTCTAGCCCTACACCAAGGGAGCACATGGGACTGGGGTGTCCCTGGGAGTCTGATAAGGACCTAGGCAGCCTCCCGTCCCTCCCCCACTTCAGGCAGCTGCAGCATTTGGGAAATACCCACTGGTGCACTTATCACAGATGCCACTCACCCTCTGCTCCTAAATTGAATTTCAGGGCATGTCAGTCCCACTTCCGAGAGAGAATTCCATTCTGGCCAAGGAGCTGTCTTTCCTTCTCCCCAGCTCCCTGCCTCTGGGGGCTGCTGGCCCAGGAAGCTGGGCCCTTTCTGCCTTTAGGGCACAGAAAGTCACTGACTGGGAATCTACCCAAAAACCCCATTCCGACCCAAGCAAGATGTGCCCACCCCACATCTAAAGCTTGTCTAGAATGGAGGTTGAGTGTCAGAGACTAAGCAGTCAGCTGGTTGAGGCCTCACCCGCCCTCGTTGGGGGCCTTGCCCAGGCTGTGAGGGCCAGAAGGCTGTTAGCTTACAGAGCATTTCATGTGGATTACAAAAAAAGCGGCCCCTTGATGTGGCCACAGCCCTGCAGGTGCACAACTTGACAAACAGCATCTCTGTGCAAAATCGGAAAAAGGCATTCTGTCCTCCCACTGGACACAGCCACGCCCTGAGCCCAGGATACACAGCGTGGCCAGCAAAGCACTGGCTAGATTTCAGCCCTTACTCACCTGTTCCAGCAGAGAACAACCTGGACAACTGTGTGCAGTCACCTGAAGGATGGTCCCCTCCCCACCCGGAAACACCAGCCCAGCAAGGACAAACGCCAAGGTGGATTCAAGGTCAGAGACAGTGAGATGCATCACGTGTGCACGCATGTGTGCCCTCCCCTCTGAGGGTCTGTTTCTGTGCACCTGGGCGTATGTCTCTGAGCATGAGTGTGCATGTGTGTGCACGAACCACGATGGCTCTGAGCACATGAGCATGCCTGTCAGCGAGTCTGAGCAAACGTGTGTGCATGGGACTGAACTTCTGGCTCTGTGTGTGTGTCAGCCTGGGTCTGAGCTCATGTGTGCACGAGTGAATGAACGAATGTACCCCTGAGAACATGTGAGCGTGCTGCCGTGGGCCTGAGCACACACGGTTGCCTCTGTGAATGATTCCGTCGCCCAGCTCAACTCTTGGGCAGCGAGACTACATTTCCCAGCATTCCTTGCAACTAGGTGTGGTCACATGACTGAGCAGTGGGTGAATAAATGCTTCTCGTATGCGATCTTCCACACTCTTTCACCTCCTTCCAGTGACCCTGCAAACCACGTGTTGAAAATGGAGGAGCCGCAAGATGGAAGGAGTCTGGCTTTCCAAAGCACCCCTTGGGGCAAAGCCACCTGCTGATCAGGAGCACCCAAGTGGGTCTTCACCCAGGTGAGAAACTTCCCTGGAAGTCCCCACTGAGATTCGGGGGATATCTGTTACAGAAACCAATGTTACCTTAACTGATACAGACACTCAGCCAGAAATGGGTGTCACAAAAACCTGTGGTACTCACGTAGCAATCCAAGGAAATGGATTTGGAGGCTGTTTTTTATATGAATATATATATTACATGAAGAACCATACCACCCGTTGCTTGTGATGACCCAGAGGGCAGGCCATGTACCTACTGAGGCTGGGGCACTAAGGAAAAGTGCCAGGACAGTCAGGGTGACACTGCTGGCTTTTACTTTCTGCTTTTAGCCACGTATTACAGGAAAGAGACAGGAGAGAATGGGCAAGTTGGCAAGCAGAGATGAAGAGAATAGAGAGAGCCCCAAAGTGGGGGGCCCGCAAGTGTCGGAAGGGCTACTGCTTCCAAACCCCAGACTATAAGAGAGAAGATTGGAACCAGTTTTGAGGGACAACAGCCCAGTGAAACCTGCACTTGAATAAGAGGGCTCAGCCTTGCTGCAAGGATCAGGTTACGGCTGTGGCCTCCCCACTTATGGTTTCAGATGCCCCCCAAGAGAGTCACCACTAAATTAGAGACAGACATGGGGGCAGAGAAACAAGGAAATAAACAGGCTTGAGAATTATGTCTACGGGAGAACTGAGTGTGTTTAGTTTGACTGTCTGAGCCTTAAAACAACCTTTGAGCCCCCAAATATGAATGAGCAGGGAGTGGGCTGTCACCGCCGTAAGACCTCCAAGGAGGACATTTTCCCAACACCCATTTTAGAGGTGGCCATGGAGGATAAAGACCAGGAGGAAGCTCCCAGAGGGCGGCGACAGGGCCCCAGACAAAGGAGAAGGAGTTTCTCCCAGACAACAGAAAGAAGGTTTAAGCAAGAAACTTCCCCACTACCGGGGGCAGAGCCTCGGGCGGCCTGCTAGCTGGGTCTCCCCAGCACTAGGACCCGGGAGTCGCTGTGCGTCCTCCAACCTTCCTTTTTTGAATGGGAGGTTTTCTTGTAGCGGTCGTCTCTGTATTCTGGGGTCACCACTGTATTCTGGGGGCGTGTGGGCTGGGCAGGCAGTGAGATCAACTATCCTATAGTTCATGGGTCTCCAGACCACAGAGGTACCCAGGAGCCAGGTCTGGACCCAATGGAGGGGACGCCATCTCCCCAACATCCTCACCTTTGAGATGACTACCCTCCCTGGGTGGGGCTTTGGGGTGTCTCCCTCAGGGAGGGGTGGGTGTGCTCTGTGGGTGGGAGGATGTGTGGAATGGATCATCGGTGACCTAAAGGCCAGACTGTAGCAAATAAATCACTGGCTGGTCACCAAATCTGTTTCTGCTTCCTCCTGGGGGCACAGGAAGGCAATACTCCCAGGCCTTCCTGGAAGCTAGGCTGTGGCCATGTGACTGAGCTCCAGCCGGCGGAATCAGCAGGAGCAGTGTGCACGTCTCCCTCCCAGGCCTGGCCCATAAAACCCTCCCCTTTGTGACCCCCACTTTGTGGCTCGTCCCCTTCCACCACAACTCCGGAAGTCACAGGGTGAAGATGGTGCAGCCGCAAGACGGGAGACCAGGCCCTGAATCGGCTCCTGGAGAAGAACACTTGTTTATGTGAAGGAGAAATAAATTTCTATACGTTAAACCACGGATGTTGTCGAGTTTATCTGTTATAGCAACTAGTGTTACCTTAAGACACTCTGAAATCTGACCACATTTGTGCCTCTGTGATTCTGAGCGAAACGTGTGGGTCTGAGCAAATGTGTCTGTGTGTCTGTGTCTGCGTCTGAGGGTCTCATGGATGTGCGTGGGGCGATGCCACAGAAGGGATGCACGCAGACGGGGGAGTACACGAGGCTGCTTCTGCGGGTCTGAGCACCGTGGGCTTATGTGAAGCTGAGTGCACGTGTATGTGTGTGCCCGTGTAGGCCTGAAGCGTGTGTGCTCACCTGTGTGAACACAGAGGCATGCATTTTACTGCGTCTGAACATGTGTGTATGGCCCAAGGGTGTGAGCATATAAGTGTGTCCTTCCCTGCGAAGCTGCTTGTGGGCCCAGGAGTGCACCAGTAGCTGTGAGCACCCATGTGGGCCACTGTAGACCTGCGTGTGTATGTGTATACCACTGTGGGACTGAATATGAGCGTGTGTGTGTGTCTCTGAGCACATGGGTAGCATGTAAGAACGAGCCTCTAGGTCTGAGCTAAGGTGGGCCTCTGAGGGTCCCCTCTCATGGGGCAGTGTGGAAAGGGTGCAGGTCTATGAGTCTGAACAAACGTGTGCATGTGTGCAAACAGCCTACCTCTGAGAATGTGCACACGTGTACCCTTGTGGGTCTCAGCATATAGGTGCACTTTGTGTGCACATGGGCGTGGCTCCATGGGAATGAGCACACACGTGGACACACGAGGACATCCTTTTGAAGATGTGTGGGTGCATCTTGGTGAACACGAGCATATGTGCAGGCGATTGTAGGTCGGAGTACGAATGTATGCTTGGGTGGAACTGCGACACGCGTGCACCTCTGTGAGCACGTACTTCCCTGAATTCATGCCCGTGTGTGCACATGCATGTGTGTGCACGTGTGTGCCTGCACCTCAGCAGGACTGAGCACATTTCATTCTGTCCTGAACATGCATACGGGCACCTGTGATTCTGAAACATCTGTCAGCAGCTGAGTGCGTGTGTAAGTCTGAGCACATGTATAAGCGTGTGTTATGCAAGTGGATTTAGACACGTGTGCCTCTGTGAGCTGAGTGTGGTTGTGGGATTCTGTGGGTCTGAGAACACATATATGCCCGTGTCTTGGTGGGTCTGAGCACACGTGTGTACACGCTCAGGCCTGAACACACACGTGCATCCTAAGTGTCTGAAATACATGAGTGCTTCTGAGCACGTGCAAGTGCCTCAGTAGGTTTAAGACACACCATGTGTGCACCTCTGTGCGGCAGAGCACGTGTGCAAGCACGCACCACTATGGCTCTGAGCAGGTGGGCACCTGTGAGTCCAAGGCGACGGGTGGGTATTTTTGGAGCTCTAAGCACAGATATGCAAGCTGTGCATCTGAGAGACTGCGTGCGTGTGTACTGGTTTCTGCTTCTGTGGGTCTCGCGGCTGTGGCTCTGTGTGCACGGACTCCTGGGGCTCTGACCACACACGTGCCTCTTCAGGTCTAAGCGTGTATGTGCGTATAGGTGTGTGCCTCTGTGGGTCTGAGTCTGTGTGTGTACTTCTTATGTGTCTCAAGGGGTCCAAACTCACATCCCTACGAGGCCAGGCCCATAACACAATGTGTGGTTCAGGCCGGCTGAGACAGCAAGGGGTGGGGGGGTGACATGACCAACCGTGCAGTGCATGTCCCCCTAAAGGCACTCCCATTCAAAATAATTTAAACACTGTGTCCATTAAACAATACCTTCTTTGGCTGGGTCGCCAATCTCAGGTAATCTAACCGTGTTAGATGATGGTCACCAAGCTGGTGGCAACGGGTGTGGGGCCTGGGGTCTGTGTAGGGGCCTTGGTCAAGGGAAAGGCTGGGAAGGTGACTGGGGACGATCCCAGGCTTCACTCCTGGACCCAGGGGGGAGGATCTGGCAGGTGGGAGGGATGCAAACGCCCTGGGGTCAGCCCCTGGGTAGCTGCCGTCTCCAGCCAGGATGCCCGCCCCCCCCCCCCCCCGCCCCCGTCTCTAACATTGACCTTGGAGCCCAAGGAGGCCTGGCCCTCTGCTAGAGAAAAAGCCCCCCTGGGGGTGGCATGGTCTAGATCAGCCTGGGGGACCCTGGAGTCACCCTGCTCCTTGCCTGGCCTCCCATCGGGATGATAAGAATCCGATTTTGAGCATTTCAGAGTGGTGTGAGGGTGGAAGCGCCAACCTGTGCAATGCACATCTGGGGAGAGCCTGTGGGTTCTGCCGGTTTCCTCTGGGGGTTCAGGGGTGCACTCTTCCCCGCTCCCCCCTTAGTTTTAAAGCTTGGTGCTGGGCTGGCCCACCAGCCTCTCCCATCCCCCAGCTCCTACTCCTCCGCCCTTCATCCTCCCCTCACATACTCGGCCCCTTGATGGCGGAAAGACAGCTGACCGCCTATGTCAGCTGCTCTTCACTCACTTGTCCCAACAGCCACACACAGCGTCACACCCAGGCCCCTGACAGGCCTCCAGGCTGGGGCTGGGAGGGTAGAACCTCCGTGTGGGGCCCTGCTGTGGCCCAGTGGGCGCTGCCTGTCCCCA
Organism: Equus quagga; assembly: GCF_021613505.1. NCBI lineage: Eukaryota > Metazoa > Chordata > Mammalia > Perissodactyla > Equidae > Equus > Equus quagga. The sequence goes on along the minus strand of NC_060283.1, from coordinate 7,530,314 downwards.
CGCAGTGGCCATCTGGCCCAACACTCCTCTCTGCGGGTCCAGGGAGAGCAGGGACGCCCCCTCTTGTCCCAGTAGTTGCCATCACAGAGTGGGAAACATGTGTGGTGGGTCAAGCAGCGCCCTTTTCTCATGACCCACAAAGCCCTTTGTCCCCAGAGTCCTATCCCAGGGCTCTTTGTGGGGCCATTTGTCACAGCCACTCCTGCCAGGCCTGGGCTAGGGGCACTGTGTCCACCTACAGGACACCCCAGTAAGTGACTAGGTAGAGGGGTGAAGCGGGGGGGAGGGGGGCACTCTGTCGAAGCTGCCAGACGCCAGAGCCTCCCAAGGCAATGGCAGAGTGTGAGAGTGCATCCCGAGCCGAGATCACCCAGTGAGATGGAGGGAACAGCCCCCGACGGAGGGGCCTCTCCACAGTGGAGGGTGTCTGTTCCAGAACGCACCAGCCCTTGGCTGTGGACAGGGAGCTCTTCCCAGCCCCACAGCCTGCAGCTCCCCTAAATGCATTTGGGCCCAGGACTGCCAGCACGACCCCCCTCGGCTCTGCCCTACTCAGGGGACGCAGAGGGCAGTCAGGCTTCAGCCTCTGGGTCTGGGGGCCTGTGCTCCAGAAATCCCTCTGCCCTTGGTCTCTGGGAGCTGAGCCTCTGCCCCAAGGCTCCACGGTCCTTCTTGCTCTCTCCACACTCCTTCCATGGCTGCAGCCCACCCTCAGCTTAAGCGTCTCCTCTGGGGCTGGCAGACCCCCAGGCGCATCCCTCAAACCAGATTCACAGGATGTGCCCAGGGCACACTGCCCACCTCAGCTGACCCCATCACCTACCCCACACTGCAGGCCCCTTCCCCTACCTCCAGCCTTCTTGCACCAACAGCCCGGGTGCCACCCACTGCAAGGTAACAGGGAGAAGTCTCTGGGAACACAAGCAAGGGGCATAGGCCCCCACAGGCTATCCAGGCCACCACCAAGGCCCGTGCTCCCCGCTGGGAAATCCAGTCACATCCAGTCCTTCCTCCATCCCCACTGTCAGCCTCAAGCACCAGGACCTCAGCTCCTTCAGCCCCTCCCATCCCCAGCTCCTGTCAGCCACCCCCAACCTCCTCAGATGAACAGCCCTCGCGCCCACCACGCCACTCCACACCCCACACTTCTCAGTCAGCACTCAAGGCCCACCCCTGCTTTGCCAATCTGGTCTCTCTCTGGGGCTGCGCCCTTGACTCCAGCTGGAAGGATCAAGCAGAGGCCTGCAATGCCACTCCCAAGAAGACTTCGCTCCCAGCCCTGCTCTCCTATAGCAGCTCCCCCACTAGAATCTGGGCCAGACCCCCATCCCAATCTCCCCAGTGGACCACATCTCTGGCCACGGGGCACTTCCTACCCAGTACACTGCCGGGCACAGAGCAGCTGTGCAGTAACTGCCCTGGCTTGGCCTGGAAGAGCGTCCAGCCTAGGAATCCTCCAGGCCAGAGCACTGGACACCTCCCTGAGACTGGGGATGAGGAGGTTCAGGATCGGCAGAGACCGCCTCTCCCAGTGACCAAGAGAACTCGAGACCTCAGGGACTAATGGGAGTTGCAGTTCTGGACCCAAGAGCTGATGGGAGTTGTAGTTCCTAGGCCTGCATTCCCCAACACCCGCCTCCGCCCCTCCCCCCAACGCCACCATAAGGACTCATGGGAGCTGCAGTTACTCATCTTCCTAGGGAAAAATCTCCCTCTTTCCCTCCCAGATCGCTTAGCTCTCAACCCCAAGACCCAAGCTAAGGACCTCACTACCTCTGAGGGCTGGGGCACTAAAAGGCCAGAAACTGCCCCATCAGAGGGCATTTGAGGGACCTGGGGGGAACAGTAGGAAGGGAGAGGGGGCTATCAGGGAAAGCTAAGGCCTGGCAGCAGGCCCCTTGGGCTGGGCCGGGTGGCAGGGACAGTCGCCCCCCTCCCATCAGCGTCGCAGCGGGCCCGGGGCAGGGGAGGGGGGAAAGGCACTCACCAGTACTGGGCTCACACTCCTCCAGGTCCTCGTCATCGCTCGGACACTCGGCCGAGGCCACCAGGAGGTCATCTGTGTTCTGAGGGGCGAAAGGAGGGGTGGGGAAAGAAGAGGGTTCCAGGGCGGGTCAGCAGACCCGACAGCCACCTCTTGAGGTGTGGGATGGCACAGAGGCCAGCGCCTCTCTCGTTCTCTCTCTCATCGACCGTGGGGCCTCCATTTCTCCCCCATGCAAAGGGACACTGAACAGTCTCCGCCCTGTAGCATCTCCCACAGCTCCTGGGAATCAATGAGACAGCACACGTTGTGCCTTTTATTTCCGGGAGGCCGGGGCCTCCAGACGCCAGACCTGGGGCCGCAGGGCTACCATAAAGGGACTTCTGGAGGCCAGCATGGGCAGAGAAGGGGAGCAGCACTGGGAGAGGGGTTCAGGCTCCAGCCCCACCATCCCATCACCCTCATCTCTCTCCCAACCCCCTTCCAGGAGCCCAGGAACTGGGCTGCACACGTTAATTAGGGCTGTGGTTGCCATGACAACGGGAGTTGACTTTGTCAGCATTTTCTCTCCTGATTGCATAAAAAGAGAATCCCCAAGATGAGTGAGTGTGAGGGGGGGTCCTCAGGGGGTGTTAGGGAAGAGACCCAAGGAGGGAAATCTAGAGTCCAGGCAGAAAGGGAGCCCCAGAGACTGGGGTGTGGGGAGGTCGCCTGGCTGAAGGTCAAGGATGGGAGGAGTCTGGGGTGAAGAGGGGGTGAAAGGGTCACACCCTGCCTCCACCCCACCCTCTGATCTTCAGACACTGCAGCCCTCACCCAAGGGTGAGGCAGGGCCCGGAGGACCGATGTTCCCTTCTGCATGCTTGCCCCCTCAGCATCAGACTCCCCTGTGGGGGCTTCTCCAGCACGGCCGTGACCCCTAGGGCCCCCAACACTCTCTTCCACCTGGATGGTCTGCCCATCACTCTCCCACTGAGACTGGATGGCCCTTCTCCCCTGAGTTTGGAGGGCACTGGGTGTGGCAGCTGCCTATCTTTGGGCAGAGCCAGGCCCTTCTCCCGGGGCTCCCTGCTCCCTGGGGCAGGCCTGGCAGTAGGTCCCCTCAGTTTTCTTGGCTGTGAAGGCAGAGGGCATTCAGACCGCATGAGCCTGTCAGCCAGTCCCAGGCTCCCTACAGCACAGACTGGCAAAGATAAGGGGACCTAGGGCCCATTAAACCCACCCTTCATTCACAGAGGCTGAAGGCAGGCTGGTGGTGGAGGTAGGACATGTCCCCATGGCCACCCACAGACCCCTCATTCACCCTAGAAGTACATAGGTCCCTCCAGGCCCAGGGGTACCACAGCCATGGGTGATGGGGGACAGAAGTAGCTTGTGGGGAGGCGGCAGAGTGACTAAGCAATGTCTAATGTGCCAGGTGCAAGCTCTCCCTGGGCCAACAATCATTGGTGGCAACAACTAGAAAACTCAGCCGGGCCCCAGGTGGCCCTGGTAAGTCACACGTGCTCAATCAGCTTTGGTCCCCAGGAAAGCCAGGCCTGTCCTGCCCCAGCCGAGCATCATTTCCCAGATGCGGCCCCCTCCGGTGCTCCCTTGGGTACAAGAGAAGATAAACTCAAATCCCTTGGGCTTGCCCTGACACAGGGAGGGCACCTGAGCAGGTGGGGTGGGCACTGGGGAGGGTAAAGCACCAGGAAACTGTCCCACCATCACCCCCTCAGACCCACTGGCACCAAGGACACTGAGGACTGCAGCACAGTAGCACCATTCAGGGTCACACAGAGGGGACTTGTGAAGGCAATGGGCCCACTGCAGGGACTCCAGCCCTCAGGGAGAGGCTGCTCCTGGCCTCCACCATTCTCCAGAGAGGGGCTGCCACCACAGGGGAGCCTCCAGCCCCTCCAGTGCTGTCACCTCTGTGCCCTGCCCAGAGCAATGCCATCTTGGTACCATCCATCTCCCACTCACTGCCCACACAGCACTGGGCATGGCCTCATTACGGGGCGGGCAGAGATGGTCACTCCACCCTCACCCCCAGTCCAGACTTCCACTCAGGTGGGGTGGTCTTCCCCAGCCTAGCTGGGGTACTAAACTCCCCCATCAACTCTAGGAATGGTCCTTCTAGAAATAGTGGCTACCTCCACATCTATGACATCCCTGGTCACCAGGGTGAAGGCCCCTTGTGGAAGGAGACCTTGCTTGCCTCACTGAACCTTCACCATGACAAGGACAGGACAACAGCCTCCCCCAGGATCCAGTACCAGATCCCTGCAGCCCTCCCCTAGCAGCCACAGTTGCTAAGGAGATATCAGCTCTCTCCCACCCAAAGCCCTGCTCCTCGTCCACCAGCCGGAGGGGCCCTCACCTGGGTGGTGCTGTCCCTCAGCGTGGGTGAGCGGCCCCGGCGCGTGGTGGTAGTGGCCATGGTGGTGGTGGTCTCCATGATGGTGGTGGCCATGTCGGCCAGCAGGGTGGTAGCCGTGGTCTCTGCACTGAGCAGCACGGATGGCCCCTCCCCGACCAGGCGCAGGTGGCCCTCAGTCCGCACATTGGGGTCGCTCTCGGCGGCCAGCGCCAGCACCTTGAGCCCATTGTAGTAGAGGCCGGACACCTGGCCCTGGAAGGGGCGGCCCTGATCCCGGCCCCCAATCTTGATGGCAGCCTGGCTGTTGAAGATGGTCAGCTGGCGGCCTGGGGGGGAGGGGAAGAGGAAGCGGGGACAGACAGAGGAGGGACAGGCAGTGGAGGGAGACCAGAAAGGGATGGGGAGGATGGAGAGGAGGAAAGAGGTCGGTCGAGGCGGAAACCAGCAAGGGGGGCGGGGGAGAAACGAGGAAGGGGCAGACACCAAAGGGAAAGTCCTTGTCAGCCACAGCCCCTAGCCCAGCCGGGTGGGGACCCCAGAGGGAGAGGGTCTCCAGGGCCCACATGGGCTGGGAAAGGGAGCCCAGTGCCCCCTCTCCCCACCATGCGCATGCCTCTGGCCTTCCCATCCCCTTCTCCTCTCCTGCCCCAGGGGCATCGCCCCCTGCTTTCCCTTCCCTCAGTTTGATCCCCATCTTCTCCCTCACACGTCCCATGTCCCAGTGTCCAGCCCCGAGCCATGGAGCCCTCGGAAGCAGCAGATAGAGGAGACAAAGAGGCAGAGACAGAGAAGGTGACTGCCAGGCCGAGCGGGCAGTGCAGGTGGGCAGTGCGTGCTGGGGCAGAGAGGGAGGCGAGAGCGCAGGGCGGACAGTGTGTGGGAGGAGGCCCAGCATGTGTGAGGGTGGGAGCAACCACATGGACCTCACTCTGCCCTCCCAGCCACCACCAAGCCTCTGATCCCTGGCCAGGCTCCCCTCTCTCCTCCTCCCCTCCAAGGCCCAACGGCTGCCCTGCCGGGCATCAGGCCCTGGAGAGCAGAGGCCTTCCTCCCCGCCAGGATGTGCAAGTACAGAGATGGAAAATGTTAAAGGGACCTTGCTTCGCTCGCTGACAGCCAAAAAAACGCTCCAGCTCCAGTCTCGCTCCTCACTCAGCAGTGACACCTCAGAAGCCCCACCTGGGTGGGGTTTGGTTGTTGCATTTGGTTTTAGTGGATCTGGGGGTCCGTTTAACCCTCTGAGTTTGTTACTTTGGTTTGGTTTTTAGCAAAGATATTTATTATGTGTAAGTTTAGATTTAACTTTGGTTTTGGTGATGCTTATTTTGGGGGGCGGGGAGCAGAGGAACCGCTACATTGCCCCCGCCCCCCCGGACCTTCAGCTGCTGGTGCTGGGGGGGTTTAAGACCTGGCTTAGCCCTTGTTAGCCTCTGGTTAGTGCCTCGTTAAAGATCTGGTTTAGAGTTAGGTGCCTGTAAGCCCTGCCCCCAAAACCTGGGCTGAGGACAGGCCAACTTGTGAAACCCACACCACCTTTGGAAACGCGGGTTCCCCGGGACACCCAGGCCTCTGGGACACACAATCATCTGTCTGGCCTCTGGCCAATGGTTGGCCACGGATGTGTCTGCTCTCGGCCACCCTGCTCAGCCTCCCCTCCTTCTGCTCCAGCATCCTCCCACTGCCCAGCACCTTGCCCAACCCCGGGGCAGTGTCATCATCTTACAATGCTGAGGACTAGCATATGGCAGGTGGAACACGAGACCCAGAGAGGTCCTTGAGGACCACTGTGTCCAGAGCTTCTTCCCAGGCATAAAATTATGAGAGGTACTCAGAGGAGAACATTCACAGTGGTCAAATGAGTTTGGGAGGCAGACATTTCACAATTAAACAACAGGTTTCCTTCTCGAGGGACTTCTCAGCGCCTTTATGAAACCAACGGCCATGTGCATCTCCAAGAGGAAGAAACGGGATTCAGCATTTCCCAAACTCATTTTACCACCAGTCTTTGTATCATGAAGCATCTTGTGGGACTCGCGCTTCACAGGACATCTTTGCAAACTGGAAAATGGATTCACTCAGTAAATGTTTATCGAGCATCCCTTGTGAGGTGGGCTGAGCGGGGTCGCCATCCCTGTCTTCCCAAGGAGGAAAGTGAGGCTCAGGAAGGGAAAATCTGACCAAGGCCACGCGGCAAGTAAGTTCCTCCTTTCACCCACTGGGAAATACCTGAGTACTCAGCCCGATCCTTCACTTTCCAGAAGAGGAAGTAGAGGCCTAAAGAGAAGGTGTGGCCATGCAGCTGGCGGAGGACAGCTGGGGTCCCAAATCACAAACCGAGCTCTTTCTTCACCTGAACCACAGTCCTGCCCCTCCCCCAGGGCCTGCCCACGTCTCCCTACCCTTGGGGTCACAAGTTGTCCCAGCCTCAGCCCAAGCTGCTCCCTTGGCCTCTCTGATTCCCCGAGAGGGAGGTGCGGAGTGGAGAGGAAGCTGCGTAGGAACTCCTCAAAGGGTTAAAGTTCGCCCCGCTGGAGAGAGCAGCCCAGCGTGGCTGGGGGCTGTAGGTTTTAGCGATGTCTCTTACAGTCCCTTTAACTTTTTGTCCTGTTACAGATTTATCACATCTGGTTATCAGCATGTTTAGTCCCCGCTGGCTGTGTGGGGGGCTGGGAGTCACATTGGGGGTTTTAGTTGGGGAAGGCCCCAGTGGACATTTAAAAGCACAGTTATCAGCTGGTTAGTGGAGGTTTAACAGTTCTACGTCCCCCCTAGAGTTTAGCCTTAGAGGTACAGAGCTCGCCCCCCTCCAAAGGGAATGGGATGGCTTTGCCCTTGGCCCCAATTTCCCTTGGTGACAAGTGGCCTTCTCCCTCACACCCAGCAGCACCTCACCCATGCGGCCTCTCAGCGAGTCTGTTCTGTCCTCATCAGCTCGGCAGGCACAGAGATGCCTGCGGGAGGCCACCTCTTCCACTATCTCCTCGTCTCACCCCCCCACTGCCTCTCAGAGGCCTTCGGACCAAGGTGGCCCATTTCAGAGACAGCGGCCCCACAGCTACCATCTTGGGGGGTCTTTCCAGTAGGATCTGAAGCCCCCCCTCTTCCCTTTTCTCCTCAGATGACCCTACCCCTCCTTTGGATCCTGGGATGAGCCCTTCCTGCTTCTAAGGGCACTGTAGTCCTGGGCTGGCCCTTTACAAAACCCCCCAGCGGGTCCTCCTAGGCACCGGGCACCTCCCTCCCAAGCTGCACGCCAGCCTGCTTTACCAGAGGGGTTCCAGAATCTCGTGGATTATCCTAGTCTCATCCCAGGTTTAGAAAGAGAGACCAAAGACTCTCCTTCTTCTAGGAAAAACCCCACCCCTCTCCCAGACCACCACTCTAAAAGACACAGACCCTCAGCTGCAGAGAGAAAGGGGACATGCTGGCCGGACAATCGTCCAACACTGGGGGCGGGTGGTGGGGAAGGCACGGATGGGGAAAGAGAGAGCTCTGTACCTTTAAGATAGTGTTTTTAAAGTTAATTAATTAATTAATTAATTAATTCTGGTTAATTACCTTTGTCGAGCAGCCACTCATCTACTACTCGACCAAGCCGGTAGGGGATTCTCTGTCTAGCAATCGCCAGGCGCTCGTTATCAAAGTTTCCTTGGAAAAGTTTAGAAAGACAGTAGGTTTCTCAGGCGGCGAAGTCCAAAGGAGTCAGAAAAGCAATTAGGCATTTTTCTCAGGAGACTCAGAGTAAGCAGCACCGTCCACCGGAAGTGGGGGAAGGCCCACCCGGAGTGGGAGGAGAAAGACTGGGTCCCTCGTCCTCCCGTCCCCCTCCCCCCGTGTCCCCTCCAGAGCCAGCCCCACCCTGGGGGCCAGAGCGACCCAAAGGAAGAGAGAGGGACAGAGAAGAAAGGGAAAGGGGACTGAAAGAAAAGGCAACTGGAAGGTCAAAGGTCAGAGGTTAAACAGGTTTATTGGGGCTCAAGCTGTTGCTCCTGCTTCCTTCCCCATCCCAGAGTGGGGAGGCGGGGTGGGAGGGGCATTTAGCAGGTTTAAGTTAGGGGGTGGGAGGCCTCAGCGGCCCAGCTGGTTACTGCGTTTAGAGGGCGGTTTAGAAGTTGAGGGGTGGGTTAAGCGGGGGGTTTATGCAGCATTTAGGTGGGTGGCCCGGCACACGCGCTCAACAGTGAGATTTCAGCTGCTTCTCCATGCCAGCTCAGCTCCCTTCACCTTCCGTGCTCAACGCCAGCTTTCCCTCGTCTCCCACGCCACACCCCACCCCTGACTCCACCACCTGCTTCCATCATGACCCCCCGCTGCCCTCTAAGCCCACCGCTGCCCTTGCTGCAGGCACTTCCTCCTCACCCTGGTCACCGCCCCCTATCTCCCCAGCACCACTACAGGTGACGGGTGACGTCACAGCGGGGTGCCTGCAAGTGGCAGGCGGATCATCACCCAGCTGTCCCAGCCGCCCCTGTCTCCTTCTCTCCACTCTCCCCAGTGCATCCCAGCTCCTCTTCCACCCCTTCTCCGCTCCCTACAGGCACCCCCAGCCCCCTCTGCCAGGCAGCATCTTCCTCTCTTCCCCATCTCAGCTCCTTTCCAAGACCCTCAGAGTTCACTCTGCTCAGGATCCCCCACCTCTCTGCCCTGGGGACCCAGCCCAGCTCCAGACCCCCTCTCACTCACAGGCCTTTCTCCTTCAGACTCCTGCCCCCTTTCCTAACCCCCACTCCTCTGGATACCCGCCTGCTCCTCTCTCCACTCATCATTCTCCAGGCCCTGGGGGTGTGGGGGTGTGTGTGTGTATGCGTGTGCAGAAGGGTTTGTCAGTGTGCCTGGCAGTGCTGTGTGCTCCTCCCGGTGTCCGTGGACTGTGGGTGGTCCCAGTCTGCAGCAGTGGAAATGGAAATGCTTTCCTTTGGGAATCTGGCCGCTCTTCCCACTGAAACCACTTATGCACTGTTCCATAACATGCACGTGGGGGTCAGGGGGCTTTCTCGCTCATCTCCCACTGCACAGCTGCGCTCGCGTGCCCAGCGAGACCTGGGCCTGGGCCTGCCTGTGGCCGCCTCCTGTGTACGAGGGCACCACGTGCTCATGGGTGCGTGGATGGTGCCTCCCCAGGTGCCTACAAGGTAATGAGACCCTGCCTTCCTGACAGATTCAGGTCGCTCGTGTTTAAGTCGAAACTAAATCCTTTATTTGTTTAGTCACTCAACAAACATTTCTTGAGTGCCTGCTCTGTTCCTGGTGCCAGGCACTGGAGAAGCAAAGATGAAGGCCTGGTCCTTGCCCATCAGAAATATAAAGATGAAGCCAAGCAGGGGAGACTAGCAAATGACCCACAGTGTTCTGTGTTCTGTTAGAGGCAGCACAGTGCATCCCACCCTGTGGCTGGAGGTGGGTGGGGCTAAAGAAGATGCTGGGGGAGGGGTGAAGGCCAGAGGGAGTCAGGCAGGAGAGGGAGGGAGAGAGGGGAGCACACTGCAGAGGCAGAGGAGCAGGGGGTGGGAGGCGCTCAGGGACCTACCCGCCCTGGGGTACTGGTGTGTGTCTGTGGGTGTCTGTGCGCGTGTGTGTATTGGTCCGTGTGTGGGTCCTGAGAGGAAGGAAAGAATGTGCACCCGCCTCACTGGGGCACGTGACAGTTCTAACAAAAGCTCTGTTGGCTGAGCACCTACCTCCTCGATGCCATGCCATTCTAGCACTTTCCTCAGGTTATCTCATGGAATTCTCCTGGTATTGCCATGAGGTGAGTATCATTCCCACCTTTCAGAGGTGGACAGTGAGATTCAGAGAGGCTAAATGACTTGTCCAAGGCCACACAGCTTGTCAGTAGGAGAGCCAGGATTAAAAGCCAGGCCTGCTGACTTGGAGTCCCTGAGCTGTGTGTTCCCCAAGAGTCTGCTAACACTGCTAACCTGGCCTGCCGGGGTTGCTCAGGACGACACTCGGCTTCCGTAGAGGATCTGCCCTCACAGCGCACGCAGGCAGCCACCAGGCCCTCAGGTTACCCCACTTTGCAGGTGAAGGGGGCACCCGGCAGTCTCCCCATCCCCCAGCCAGGGGCTCCTGAGCAGAGGAGGGCAGCTGTGACTCCTCCAAACTGGCCTCTGGCTGCTGGCTCCAAGGGACCCTGGACTGGAGTTGCAGCTTACGTGCTGAGGCCTTCCTGCCCCCAGTCCAGCCCTGTCCAGCGCAGGCTGGTGTCTTCACTGCTACAAAGGGCGCCCTGGTGTGTGTGTGGCTGAGAGAGGGAAGTCTGAGGCCCACAGGGCAGTCACACCCACACAGCCTGGCCTGTCAGTGTCTGTGCGTGTGGGATTTAGCACAGGAGCGTGTGTGTGCCTGCGTGACCCCACACCCGCCCGCGGCGTTGGTGGAGGCTGGCATCCCTCTGCGGGCCTTTTTGTTCTTGTGTCTGTCTGACCATGTGAACATTTTCACTCGTCCGTGTGTCTGGGGTTGGCCTGTGTATCCATCAGCCTCTGTATTTATGAGGGGGCCATGTGGTTCTCTGCATGTCAGGGGCTGCCTGAGAATGTCTGGGTACAAGCGCACTTGATTGTGAGTGCGAGCCTACACTGGCATCTTTATTCCAGCAGAAGTGGGCCCACGAGGGCTGACACATCCGCCCCTTTCACTGTCCTCCTGTCCACAGCCCTCTAGGTCAGTGTGGGGCAGCTTCTCTGCCTCCGCCTCGGCTGTCACTTCTGCCTAAGAGAGGACTGGGGCAGCAGATGCCTCTCTGCTTCTCAGTCGGCCCCCGCGTGTGTGACTCTGCAGCGTCGCTCAGCCTCTATCTCCGCATCTCTGTGTTTCTGCGGTTCTCCCCTGCAGTGGCTCAATTTCCCCTCCCTCTGCATCTCCCGCACTGGGGCTCTCTTCCTCTCCCTCTTGAGGCTCTGGCCACCTCTTCTCTCGCTGGCTGGGTCTGCGTGATGGCAGCTCCATCTATCTCCCTGCATCACTCCGGGAGCTGCCTCCGTCTCTGCTTGTGTCTCAGTGACTATTTCCATATCTCCCCATCGCTCCTCCTCTGGTTTCCTCTCACTCTGAGGCTCTTTCTCTGCCTCGCTCAGTATCTTGCAGAGCCTCCTCATATCTTTTATGTCCTCATCCCTGTTCCTGCCCTGTGCTCCTCAGACCTTGGATTGTCCTCGGCCACCACAGCTGTCATACTGCTGAACCGGGTCTGTTGGCATCCCCGTGCTCCCTCCCACCCAAGATTGTGAGCTCCCTACAAGCGGGGGCTGTGTCCTCCTCACCTCTGAGTCCCCAGGGCCTAGCACCAGACCTGACACCTAAAAGGTTGTCAGTGAAGGTTTGTTGAATGCACTTGATCCGGTTTTTCACTCCTGTTGTCACTCGTCTCTCTCTCCCTTTCACCATGTCTCTAACTCCCTGAGACACCGAGTTTCCTTTTCTCTGGGTCTCCGTGGTTACTACTCTTCTTTAAGCTGATCTCCTAATATGGATCTTTAACCTGCTCTTTGTAAAGACCTTGGTTCCGTCCTTGGGAACAGCCCTGCCTCCTTGCCGGAATATATTTTGGGCAACTTCTGGATCTTCTCTCCTTGGTTTCTGCATCTGCCTCCCCATTTCCGCCTTTCCCTCAACTCTCAACTCATCCTTTCCTCAATCGCGTCAGACTCTCCCTACCCCTCCCCTTCCTCCTATTCTCATCTCCCCATCCCCAGACTGGGCCCTGGCCTGGCAGCCTTCCCCACTCAGCTCTGCCAGCTCCCTCCTAGCTGACTTACTCCCACCACCACGGGTTCCCCCCTCCACAACAAATCCCGACTTTTCTCTTTAGCCCCGCCCCATCCTGGCCCCGCCCCCACAAGCCACGCCTTTCCAGCAGCCCCGCCCCGCCCACGGTCGGAAGCCTCCCGCTTAGCCCCGCCCCGGTGCAAGCAGCGCTCCTATCAGAGGCCGCCCTGCCCGCCGCGCCCCACCCCTCCCGCCGCGCCTCCTCCGCGCGCCCGCGCAGCCTACCTGCCGGGTACCGCTCGTTGACCGGCCAGCTGTCCACCTGCAGGGTGGCGTTGCCGCCGCTTCGAGTGAAGCGCACCACGTGGTATTTGCCGTCGCTCACAATGGCGTTGGGCTCGTCGATGGTAATGTCGTCCGTGCCCACGTTAAAGATCACCCCTACGGTGCCCTGGTCCTGGGGACAGAGAGGTAGAGGTCAGCGACCAGGAAGGAGCAAAGGTTTACTCCTAGAATAGCTGTGACCACCACCGGCCCAGCTCCACAGCACTTCACAGCCTTGCAACACACCTCTCCCAGTCGTGTCTTTACTGGACACTCTCACGGGCCCAAGGCGGTGGCCTGGCAAGGGAGTAACCCGAGGCTCAGAGAAGTTGGGGAAGCCACGTGGGGTGCAGCGCCTGGGCTGGGAGCGCTTCCACGAACCCCACATGCCTCTTACCTTTTGGTTCAATCAGAATATTCACACGTTTACAGGGCATGTACTCAGTGCAAGGGCCACTGAGCCCAGGCCCCAGACGGGGATGAGCAGGACCAAGCAGGAAACCAGCCGGGAGCACAGAGGGCAGAGGCTTCCCTAAGGGATGACCCACAGAGAAATCCATGGAAGCGGGCCCCAGGCCTGAGGAGGGTCTGGCCTCTCCCTCCCCACCCCACCTCCCCAGCCTCAAGCCTCTCCTCCCCTACATGCCCAGCACTGAGCAGGTCCCAGGGGCTCCTACACCAGGCCATCTGCATGCCTCTCCTGGCACCTCATCCAGGCCCCATGGAGTTATGGGGGTGGAGGTGCACGTGTTTTGGGGTGACAGGTATGGATAGAGATCGAGGACAAACTATGTTAGATCTACTAAGGAAAGGTGAGCATGTGGGTATAGGGGGAGGGATGGGGCCGGGAGCTAGGGAGGGACAGGAAGAGGAAAGACAGGACTGAGGCCTGGAAAGGGGAGCAAAGAGTCAGTCTGAGCAAGCCTCTGGACCAGGCTCCAGAGAGGACCTGCCTGGGGAACCTGCAGAGGCCACCCAGGATCCAGCCCAGGAAGAGTCCCGTCACTGATGGCCAGAGTGAGGAGGGTCACACTGAACCCCTAAAATGTGCCAGGCCCTGTGTGGGTACCCTACACGCGTGCTCTCCTCATCCCCATAGCAACCCTCTGAGGAAGCTTATGGCATCCCCATCATGCTGAGGTGGAAGCAAGGCTCAGGGAGGTTAAGTAACATCCTAAAGTCTCACAGCTCCTAAGGAAAGAACCCCAGATTTGAACCCCAGCTGGCCTGCCTCCAAAGCCAGTACTCTCTCCCCCTTGCCCACTAGTCTGGAGAGACCCTGACTCAAATTGCTGGAGGTGGGGGGAGCATCTGAGAGGCTGCTGAGGCCAACCTACCTTGGAGACCAAAGCGGTCTAAAGAAGCCAGCAGAAGGCGCACTCGGCCCTAGGCCGGGGCCCCTATCCCGTCCCTCTGCACTTCCCAGCAGCCTGAACTCAGCCTCTTGAGTCCCCATACCCCTGCCCCCACACAGGACAGACACCCGCACAGGTCACTCGGGCCCCCTGGATCACACACAGTCACAGAGACCCAGATCGTCACAGAACACACTACACTCCTGGGGTCTTCCTGAAAGTCTGCCCCAGTCCGGCCTGGGCATGAGGAACCATTCAGCTGCCACCTCCTGCATCGATGGAGCCAAGTGGCTTGGTGGCACTGGGGGTGGAGACGGGGTGGCTCACAGATGGGGCAGAGATTGGGGTTTTGCAGAGAGAGCGGGGGGGCAGGGTGTGCAGCTGTGGCTCACGTGGAGACCCACGCCCAGTCCCTTCCCCACCTGTGGGTGGGCTCAGTTCTCCCCCTCCTAGAACCTGGGAAAGCCACACACACACACACACACACACACACACACACACACACACAGAACCATACATGCATGCAGCATCTCTCCTCAGGTGCAGTAAAGCAGGGAAACTGAGGCTAGGCTTGCCTAACAAAGAGTACTAGCAAGCCCCACCCATCCACCACCCACAGACTGACAACGTCCCAGGGAGACGGGGTGATCATCTGCTCCCCACGCGCGTGAGAGGAACAGCCGACGCTCCTCAGTACTATTGTTAGCAATAACATCACCCAGAATAGTGTCAGCCCCTTGGACGCCTCTGAGGGTTTCTCCCCAGGAGGCTCAGCCGGGCAGTGACAGTGGTCAAGAAGCAGATGCACCTGGTTGCCAGGTGGCAGAGGGCCGGCCAGAGGAGCTGGAAGGCAGGACACCTGGGTTTCCTAGGAGGCAGCTGAGCTCAGAGCCGTGCACTCCGGGGGAGAGGCAGCTCCCCAGAGCTGCTCCCGACGTGAAGTCAGTTGTCACTTCTGTTAAAGTCATTAATTCCTAATTCCCCAATTACCTCATTAGGCGGCGGTGGGGAGCACGCGGCCGCTCCTACAGCAAATAATTATGGGAGTCAAAATTAATTTGGCAAAGTGGAGCGACGCTTTATTAGAAACGTCAAATTGCTCTTCTCTTATTTTGCCGCCGCCTCCCCACTCTCTGAAAGCCGCTAATGACGCTGTGGGGGGAACTCATCTGTCACCAGGGGAGGAGGGGGCTTGGGGGCTGCCCCAAGGGGCTTCAGCCCATCCATGCCCAGCTCTCCCCTCAGAGCTGGCATCTCTCGTGGCTCCCACCCTTCCTCCAGGGCCCCCCACCCTCGCCAGGACCCCATCTCAGGGCCAGCCCCGCCCCCCACCCTCCGCAGCACCGGGCACCAGGCGTCATTCCTCCATGACCCTGCAACAGGTGAGGCCTGTGGGCAGCTGCTGGGAGGGGAAAGGAGCAGCATCCTTCTCCCTGCAGGCTGATCCCCCTACCCTTTCTCCTCAGCACTGGGGAGACCCTGAACCCTAAACCTACAGGCACAGAGACACAGATGTCAAAGATGCAGACACAGAACACACGCAGATCGATACGTCCAGATCAGGATGTCAGCTGACCCTGAGTGCTTCCTACAGGCTGGGCAATGTCCTGAGTGCTCCACATACAGATCTCGTGAAAACCTCACAGCGTCCCTCTGTCCTCTTATCATGCCACTACACAGATGAGGAAACTGAGGCACAAGGACACAGCAAGGAAGTGGCAGAGTTGGGACTCAAACCCAGATCATCCTCTCCAAAGCCACCCATAGTCTCTCCTGACTGTGGGGAGATGGCAGAGAGGCCCCCACTCCCAGAGGAGGACACGGAAACACAGTCACACATGCCTCCCGGGTCCAGAGACTGAAACAACAGCAAACACCACTTCACCAGGAAAGACAAATATAAAGCGACACACCTGATCAGAGGCCACCAGACTGTCCCCCACAGGCACACTGTCACTCCTGACACAGTCAACGGTGCACCCAGCCCCACTCTGTCACACACAAGCCACGTGTGCCGTCCACGGCCACATCGTCTCTCACTTACAGGCAGAGACGCTATCTGTCTTGCGCACACGGGCCTAGAGCTCCCAGGCTCCTCTTTGCTCCACACCCCTTTCCCACACGCTTCCCGACCTGGCCTCCTCCGCCCAGCCCCCCTCAGCTGCCACCTCCACTCCAGCTCCACGCTGCCCACAGGACATCTCTCCTCACACCTCCTTCCTTCACTCCCTGTGTTGGGAGAGGCGTGTGCAGCCATGGGACCCTGAAAAGCTGTTGTGCAAGGAGGGGCCAGTAGCCACGGTCCCAGTCAGATGGGGCGGGGCCAGGGCTCAAATGAACAAGCCTTCTCCCCTGGCTTCCTTGCTCCCCTCAAAGCCCAGGGCACCCCACCCAGACCTTTCCAGCACACAGAGCCTGGCCAGCCTGCTCAACCCTCCCAGCTTGGGATCCCAGCCAGGGTCAGCACTCGCGATGTGGGGGCGGGGGTGGGGAGGCAGCTGTAAGGGGCTGTACAGGTGGAAATGGAGATTGAGGTCAGAGACCCAGGGGATAAGGCAGTAGGGAGGGGACCAGGGAGAGGCTAAGAGAAGCAATGAAACGGAGCAAGGTCAGAGGCCATGGGGAAGGGTGTAGGACAGGACCAGAGGTGGGGAAAGGGTCAGAGAAGAAAAGGGGCCGCCTGAAGATAGAGTTAGGATGAAAGCAGTGAGGAGGGAGCTGTGGGTGTGTGGGGAGGCCCAGAGGCAGGCCCTGGGAGGAGCAGGGGTCGAGGAGGGGAGCCAGCACCAGGAGGAGCTGGGCAGAGAAAAGCAGAGCTGGGTGGGACGAAGGTCAGGGTAGGGATGTGGAGCTGGGCCAAGAGGTCAGAGAGGAGTGAGCACGGCCAGAGATGGCAGGCAGGGTAAGGGGGCTGCTGGGAAAGCAAAGGTCATGGGAACAGAGGTCAAGGGCAGGACAGAGGCAGGGGCAGGATTTGAAGGCAAGATGGAGAAGCAAGGGTAGGCTGCTCTGGGGCAGGCAGGTCTGAAGGAGGGGGGCAGGAATAGGCAGGCGCAGGACACAGTGGGCTGCCCCGGGTGGTCTAGGAGCAAGCAGGCAGCAGCCCAGGGCAGTCACAACGTGGGACATTTCTGAAGGCTGCAGGAGAATGGCCTGGGGGGCTCCAGGAGGCCCCTGACGGCATTCGGGAAGATCTGAAGACACAGATGGTCTCAGGGATGGGGAGCTGGGGAGCTTCAGATCAGCTGGGGTGACTCTGGTTGTCTCCTGAATAACGGGAGGGGAATGGCTCTCGGCAGCAGAACCACCTAGCAGGGAACTCCAGGAATCAGGGAACGGAGGTCCTGAGGGCTCCCCACAGGAGGGAAGGATTCAAGGGGCTGGTCCATGGCAATGAGGGACTGAGCGGATTTGGGTAGGAAGGCTGGGAGGTCAGGAGCTGGGCCCTGGGTCCTTACAATGTGCAGCTGCAGGTAGTCGCCGAGGCCGGAGGCGCTGTCCACGCGTACCAGCACAGCACTCCGCTGGTGCGTGCTGAAGCCCACGGCCAGGCGGTCCATTCTCGTGCTGGGCCGGTCATTGGGGGGCCACGTGTAGGTGATGAGCGCTCCCCCCTTCCCAAAGATGTATGTGGTCCCGGCTGCAGAGAGAAGGAAAGGGAGAGACGGAGATATGACATCGGGAGGGCAAGATCAGCAGGTCCTCGGGGCTGTGACGGGAGCCCCCAGACACCAGATTTAGGGTGCACGGCTTCGGCTGTGATACCCACAGCAGCCACCAGGCCCTGCTGCCCTCGGGAACAGTTGGCAGGCGGGTGCGCGAGTAAGAACAGATACACGCTCACAGACAGATGTAGCTGCCTCATCAAGAATTCTAGCTTTAATTACAGCAAAACAGAGAGGTAATCGAGAGAGTGACACAGAGAGAGAGCCCAGAGAGGCTGCAAGGGGACCGGAAAGACCGCCGGGGGGGCAGGCAGGACCCAGGGGGCCTGGGCTGGACCGGCTCGACTTCTCCCAGGGCTGGCAGAGGTGACAGATTCAGGGTGTACACTTCTGTGGGGCTAGAGCTGAGCAGGCACCGAGGCAAAAGGAGCCCCAGGCTATGGCGAGAGGATGAGGCGGGCGTTCAGCTCTGACTCATAGCCTGCAGGCTGGCGCCCCTCCAACACCTGTCCCCACCCCCTCCCAAGCCCCTGGAAACCCAGAAACCAGTTTGCCCAGGACTCCCAGCTTCGGCTCCCAACTAGGGGGCTGCCTAGATTCCAAAACAGGGGGGTCCTGGAGCCCTGCCCAGAAAAGAAGAGACAGACATGGGGAGGGGCATAGAGATTCACAGCCAGAGGAGGAAGGAGGCAGAGAGACAGATGGACAGAGAAGGACAGAGAGGGGTGTAGGTGAGAGAAAGTGGGAGAGTGGGAGCCAGAGATGAAGGCTCACTCTCCTGCCCTCCCCCACCCCACCCCCTCTCCCCCCTCTGTCTCCTCTTTGCCATCCGGCGGCCGGGGGCGGTGTGAGGTCCCTAACGATCTCAGCCCCAAAATAAACCCCATTAGTCTCCACATTCCCTCCTGCGGCTGACTGGGCTCCCTGGGGGTGGGGGGCAGGCTGGCTAGGGTGGGGGTGGGGGGCTGGTCACCCAGTTTCCAGGAAGGGAGCCTTGTCTGGGAGGCCTAGAGGACTAGGACTCTGGGCCCTTCAGAGAAGGGGAGAGAACAATCTTGCATTCTTTAGAATCCAAACAGAGCAGATGAGATTCATAAAATGCTTAATTAAATAATTAGCCACTAACGACTCCTCTCAAAGCACTTCTTGGGGGAGAGGGGTTCAGGGGAGACTCATCCAGAGAGAAGGAGAGAGGCACATGGGGCCTGAGGGCAAAGCCTGGAGTAGGCTGAGAGGAAAGTGGGGCCTTGGGGGTGGGAGAGCCCTGGGTGGGGATGGAAGGCCTGGGGGGTTAGGGAGCCCAGGAGGCAGGACCTCCCCGCTCAGGAGAGCCTGAGGCCCTTCCAAGGAGCAGACCCGCTCTACCCAGATGGCGGCCCCCCTGGTAACACTAAGGCCGGGCCCTGGTGCACCTTGGGGTCCCTCACCTCAGGGACTCAGGAGCCCCACTGTAGTGCAGGGATAAGGGGGCTCTTTCCCAGGAAGCTCCTAGGCCCCCAAAGGAGAGAGGACTCCTGAGTCCTTGGAGGGAGGCACCATCTGCAGGCCCAGGAGGAGCTGAGGGGAGAAGTGGAGGCTGCTGCCTGGGTCCCAGAGGGGCAGTGAGGCCAGCACGGGGTTGGGGGAGGGACCGCAGGAGCTGTTCCCCAGGGCACTTGTCATCACTGCCCTCCATCTCCCCAGGCAGGGCCAGAGAGGGGAGATGATCCCCCCTAGGCAGGCCAGGGGGCAAGAACCACCTGGAAGTCACCACAGCATGCTGCTGAGAAAGCACCCCCAGCACATAGAGCCTGGCTCAGCCCCTTCCAAACCCAGGTGTCCTCTCTACCTGGGGGCCCTGGAGGCCTGGCGGTGAGGGTTAAAGCCTCAGGATGGGGCCCCAAGCCCGGGATGGAAAGTTGGCTGGGGGCGGGGCACACGGGAGCCGCACCCCCACCCCGGGCCGTTCTCGTTCTCGGCCTGGAAAGGGCAGGACCCGAAGGCAGGCAGGGCAGGCCGCAGCAGTAACCTCTCTCCACTCCCAGCACTGCAGCACTCAGGAAAACCGGCTGTTTCCATGGCAACCGTAATACCCGGGGTCCTCCCTTCCCCCTCCACTCACTCACAAGCTGCACGTCCAAATTTGGGGGGTGGGGGGGCCAGGGGAGCTGAGATGCTGACCCTCCTCCACACACCACCCCCTCCCGGCCTCCCTGCCCAGAAGCTGCTCCGTCTTCACCCCCTGGGCTCCAGGCCTCCCAATCAGACGGAGGAAGGGCTTACACGGTTCCTTGGTCCCCCAGACCAGGCAAGGAAACCCCATCTACCCCATCTGCCCGGCGCCTCCTCCCAAATCTCCCAGGTCTAGGGGAAAAGAGGCCCGTTTGCCTCAAGTGCCCCACCCCAGGAACCCAGACAGCACATCACCCTGGAGAGAGCCCTGCCCCAGCGCAGAGAGGGCCTGAGGCACATGCCCACTGGGCAGTGAGGCTGCAGGGATCCGAGGCGGCGCCGGCCCCCCCAAGCCCCAAGCCCCAAGCCCCAGGCCCGATGGCAGACACTCCCCAGTGACGCACCCACAGACCCCACACCCACACACAGGCGGCGACGCGCCCAGCTGCACACAAAGACCCAGTGTGGAGCGGCAGACCCCCGACGGGAGCGGCGGGGCGGCCGGGAAACATGGCGGTAAGCGCACAAAGGCAGGCCGGGCAGGCGGCGCGAGGGCAGGGCTGGCACCGCGCAGGACGGGCCGGGCGCACACGTCCCCGCCCCCGGGCCGGCCGCGCGCAGGCCGCCCACCGCCCGCCAGGCTCCCGCGTCCCCAGCCCAGGCGCTGCTCGCCGGCCTCCCCCGGGATTGACTGCCAGCTGTTCTCACACTGCAGCCAGTTTATTACGCTGGGCGGGCCTGTTAAAGCCCGAGGGCGTTTATCACCCTGCAGGGGCATCGGGGTGGAGAGACACTTCTTGGGCAGAAGAGGTAAAGGATGAATGGTTTATTGGACTGGGGCGGCAGTAATTACCCTGGGGAGACAGTTCTCTCCCCAGCACCGCGCTCCGGCGGGAGGGCGCAGGGGGCTCGCGGTGGGGAGGACGCGGGCGGGGGCGGGGCTCCGCCGGGTCCCTCCCTGGCCGCCGCGCGCTCCGGAGGCGCCTCCCGCCTCTCACCCCACAGGCTGTCCTCTGCCCTGGCCACTGGAATCCCCGGGGGGAGGGACGGAGCCATGGAGCTCAGGACATATCTAGAACCTCTGAAAGGTTCCAGGAAGGCTGTGGGGAAGAGAGGAGCTAAAGCCAAGGCCCAGGATGATGCCCTAGAGGGGTCCCGACCCATCGTTTTTGACCTCCCCAGCAAACGCGAGTGAGCTCCATTGTGCACATTTCAGAGGGGCACACACCCCTGAAGCCCCAGGGAGAGAGCCTCTGGCCGGACACAACATGCCCCGGGCACAGGGGCCCGCCCCCCAGAGGCCCAGGTTGGCACCTTCTGCCTACACCCAACCGTGGTCCCCTCAATGCCTCCTAGACCCAGAAGTTCACTGATCCAGTAAAAGGCTAAATGATCAAGAACCTTCCATACAGTTCCCACACACCTGCATTCTACAAAAAAACCAACCATGAATAATGGTTAGCTAACCGAGACCCAAACAACATAATGGTCCCTGTAAAAACCCCCATGCAGTGACACCCGCCCGTGTGGTTAAAGCTCTGTGTGCAGACCCTCCATGTGCCTGTCTCCCTGCGGCATCAGCAGCCATGACAAAACCCTTCTGACAGATCCACAGTCTCGAGAGGAGGAATGTCCTGCAAGAGCCAGAGAAGCTTCCCAGGTGCCCACGGCCCACACCAGCTCTTCGTATGTGGACCCTCACAACCCAGGAGCATCTCCACAGATCCAGATCCCTGGGCTCAGCTCTCTCTCTCGACTGAGAATCTCAGAACAACATCCCCTCAATTCAGAAGCCCATTCTTGGCCACGAACCATGCAGTCAGAAATCCAAGTTAACACACCCATATCCAGAATCGAAATAAATGCCAGCCCCCTTTATAAGCTGGAGAGATGAGTCTAGCATCCTTGGAAGCTGTCAACTCAGAACTGAGCTGGGATTGACCCCTCTGCTCCTGGCTACAGAGGGTACCAGAAATAAAGTTCGGGGGCTGAACCCAGAATCGGGGTCAAGGACCAGGAGAGTGTCACCTCCTCAGGCCATTTTTAGGACTCAGGTGTCCTGGTCCTCCCATGGCCAGACCCACATCAGGTGCAGGAGTGTCAATAGGTGTCTGCCAGGTCGGTAGGATATTATGTAACAGGAGGGTTTGTGGGGTGGGAGGGT
The DNA here is from genome assembly GCF_021613505.1 of Equus quagga. NCBI lineage: Eukaryota > Metazoa > Chordata > Mammalia > Perissodactyla > Equidae > Equus > Equus quagga. The sequence goes on along the minus strand of NC_060283.1, from coordinate 7,508,596 downwards.
AAGTGGAGGAAAGAATGAAGAGAAGGAGGGAAGGAAGGCCGGGAGAGATGCAGGGAGAACCCGAGAGAAGGGAAGTGGAGAAGCAGGTGCAGAAAGAGAGGCCCCCTCAACCTGGGGGATGCCAGGGAGACATTGGGGCAGAGAGGAGAGGTCTCCCTTGGCCTAGAAAGGTCTCCCAAGCTGGCCTCTTTCTCTAGCCAAGCATGGGGTCCCAAGAGAAGCCTGTCTTTTCACCTCCCCTTGTGGCTAAGGTGAGCAGAGCTGGGGCCTGGCTATGACAGGTGGCCTCCTGCTTACTCTTCTCTCTGTCTTTGACCCTCTTCCTTCCTCTCACCTGCCTGCTCCTCCACTCAGTCTCCCACCACCTTCCATCACTGTCCTGCAGTGCCCTCCAGCTCCTCCTCTGCTTCCATGTGGCACTGGGCGACCATGGGCCCTCTTGGGGCTGTTTTTCTCCTCTGCACAGGAAAGGGGTGGCCATCTCCGAGGCAGTCCCAAGGCCAACATTCCATAGGTTCCCACCCACCCCATGCTCTTTCCTCCATTTTCTCTCCCTCTCACCCAGCTCTTTGCATCCCGACTCCAGCTCCTTTACTGAGCCTTCCTCTGGCACGCCAGCTCCCAGGCCCCTCCTTCCAATCTGCTCATCTCCCCTGGACCAGCTCCTCTGCCCTTTCCCTTCCTCTTTCACCTCCTTTCTCGTTCACCCCACAATACTCTCCCCCAATGTCCCTGGCTCCCCTTTCCCATCTTGCCCCTTCACGCCTCTCCTCATTGCCCAGAAAGGCCATGTCCTATCTAGGCCCCTTTGGGAGCAACACTGGGCCTCAAGGGAGCTGGGGGGGGGGGGTGGACAACGAAGAGGAGGGAGGAAAGCAAAGAGGACCAGAGAGCTCGTGGGGAGGAGAAAAAGGGAGTTAGGATCAGGAGCAAGGTGTGGGGAGGGAAGTGGAAGAAGAGCGAGAGCCTGGAGAGCAGTGCATGGAGGAGCCCAGCTGGGACAGCCTAGATGACAGTGCTGGGAGAGACAAGAAAGCAACGAAGAGGAGCATTGGAAGGGCCGCTCCTGGGAAGCGGATGAAGAGAGAGTAAAGGCATGAAAAACGAGAGGAAAATGAAGTAGGAGAAAGAGAAGAAGAATAGAAAAGGGAGTGAAAGGTTGGAAGTGATACAGGGGAACAAAGATTGGGAAGTAAGGATGGACAGAGATAGAACAATAATGAGGAGGCAGAGAAGTGCAGAAATGGGAGGTCACGAGGGGCATAGATGGGAAGTGATGAAGATACAGGCATGGAAGATGAGAGAGGAAAAAAATGGAGTGAAGATATGAGAAGTGATGGAAGCACAGAAATTGGAGGCAACAAGGGTACAGAGTGAGAACTGGTGAGGGCACAGTGATGAGAGATGATGGGAGTCAAGATAAGAGGTGATGGGAGCTTGGAGATGTCAAAGTACCAAAATGGGAGGTGATGGGGGCACAGAGATGGGAAGTGATGGGAAGACAGATATGGAGATACAGAAATGGGAGGTGATGAAGGGCTGAGATGAGGGCCAAAGGTGAAAAGTGATGAGGTACAGAGATGGGTGGTGATTAGGTGCAGAGATGGGAGGTGATGTGTGGTACAATATGGGAGGTGAGAGAGGTACAGAAATGGGAGGTGAGAGAGGTACAGAGATGGAGGTAATGGGGGACAACCCCTATGGAAAGTGATGGCAAGGTACAGAGATGGGAGGTGATGTGGAGTACAGAGAAGGGAAGTAATGAGTGGACTAAAACAGCAGGTGATGGGGTCTCTGGGATGGGAGGAGACAGGAGCTCAGAGATGGAATGTGAAGGAAGGACTCAGATGGGAAGTGATGGGGTTTTACATGGAAATGAAATAAAGGGTTAAGAGAGATGGACATGGAGGTAATGGAAGTACAATGATTGGAAGTTACGGGTGCAGTGATGGGAAGTGATGGGGGCACAGAGAATATGGAGGACAGAGATGGAAGGTGGCAGGTACAGAGATGGGAAGAATGGCAGACAGAATGATAGGCGTCTAAGATATGAAGTGATGAGCAGACTGAGATGGGGGGTGATGAAGGGCAGAAGTGAGAAGTGATTGAGGTCAGAAATGGAAGCTGATGGGGTCTGAGAGGGAATGTGAAGTGGGTTTTGAGATGGAAGGTTGTGTGGTGCTGAGATAAGAGGTGATAGTAAGTGGAAAGTGATAGAGGACTGAGACCGGAGGTGAGGGGGAAACTGGGATGGGAGGTGAAGGGGAGACTGGGCTGGGGGAACATAAATTCCAAGCAATAGGGCTACAGCGGTGAGAGATGCTGGGGATCAGAGATGCAGAAGTGTGGAAGGGAGAAACAGGAGATGAAGGGAAGGAGGCTGGGAGGATGATGGGACAGTGGAGTGAGTTCGGGAGAGATTGTTCGGGAGGTGGTGGAAGGACAGTAAGGGGAAAAGAAGGAAGGTTGCTGGAGGGACAGAGGTGAAATAGAGACAGATATGAGGAGGTGAAAGAGGAAGAGATAGGACATGTCAGAGGCAGAGATGATACATGGGACAGACATGGGAGGGCACGTATTGGAGGACAAAGATAAGAAGATGACAGGGTACAGAAATGCTAGACCAGCAATGTGAAGGTGATGGGGAGGCAGAGGTGGAGGTAAGCCAGATGGAGAAATGATAAGGGCAGAGACGGAGGAGGTGATGAGGAAGAGAAACCCAGAAGGGAGAGCTGGATGGAGAGGATAAAAGGGCAGAGACAGGGCAGTGAGGGGGTAACCGAACCAGGAAGGTGATAAACCAGAGGTAGGGACAAGGAGGTGAGGACGAGGCAAGGAATGAAAGTGATGAAGACAGAAACGAGGTGATAAAGGGACGCGGGGGGTGATGGAGAGGCGAGGGTGGGGCTGAGAGGATGAGAGCCGAAGATGGTAGGTGAGGGGAGCGGGCCCGCAAAGCAGAGGGGCCTGGCCTCGCGCGCACAGGCTGGGGTGCGGCCCGCCGGGCCAGGGCCGCGCACACGGAGGCCCGGGGGCCAGCCGGCCGGCCGGTATCAACAGCGCCACTTACCGTGCCCGCCGCGGGTGAGGAAGGGCATGCGGTTGATGGCGATGGGCACGGTGCCGTGCTTGCTGTGGAAGTGGTGGACGTGGTGGGTGGTGCTGAGGCTGGAGGACACCCGGGCCCCCTCGGCCGCCCCCAGCAGCAGCAGCAGCAGCAGTAGCGGCAACAGAGGTGGCGGCGGCGGCGGCGGCGGCGGCAGGGGCCCGGCCAGGGCGGGGGGGCGGCGCGGGCACCCCCCCGGCCCGCTCCCCCCGGGGGGCATTTCGGCCCGGGGAGGCCGCCTCACAGCCCCATGGCCGGGGGCGGGGACGCGGGGCTGCGTAGCCCCGCGAAGCCCCCCTCCGGCTCCGAGCCCCGGGAGGGGGGTAGGGGTGAAGAGAAGGAAAACCAGAGCCCAAGCCTCGGTCCGGAGCCAACGAAATCAACTGGATCCCGCCGGGGAATCCGGGGTCCGCGGAGCGGCAACGCCAAGGTCCAGAACGCCTGGGTCCATCGCGAGGAGCTAAGGGTCTCCCCGCATCCCAGCGGGGTCGGAGCGGCGCAGAGGGCCGTCAGAAGGCCGGGGGAGCGCCCGGGGGAGGGGGCATGGTGCCGGGTGGAGAGGTAGGGGAGGCGCGAGGACCAAGCAGGGAGGGGAGAGCGGGGGAAATCCTGCGGAAAAACCGAGCCGGGGAGGGGGACTGGAGGAGAGAAGCGGGAGACGGACGGAGACCAGAGCCGGCCGCGCCGCTGCTGCCGCTGCCGCCCAACCGAGGCCCGGGGAAAGGAGGGAGCGGCCGGGGTGGGGGGGCTGGGGGGGGGGGGGGGGGGGGGGGGGGGGGAGGGAAACCGGGGGGGGGGGGAAGGAAGGGAAGAGAGGAGGGGAGAGGAGAGGAGGGGAGAGGGGCTGAGCAGAGGAAAGGCGCGAGCCCGCGAGATTCCAGCGGAGAGATGGAGGCAGCGGAGTGTTGCTGCAGAGGCTGAGGGCTGGAAGGGAGAGCGAGGGAGGGAGAAAGGGAGGGAGGGAAGGAGGGGAGTGGAGAGGGGAGAGGAGGGGGAGCGCGGGAGGAGGAGGGGGCAGGGCGGAGGGACCAGAGCGGCTCCCGATCTGCGGGCGGCGCTGGGCAGCTCCGCCGCGCGGCACCTGGCTAGCCGGTTCGGCGCTCGCCTCTCCTCTGCGCGCGCCCCGCCCCTCCCGCGCGCCCGGGCGCGCGCTCCCCTCCCGCCCCCTCTGGAGAAGGGGCCTTGCTGAATAATTGAACAGGACTGAGGCTAGCCTTTCTCTTCCTCTTCCTCCCCTCCCCCCGCACCTGGACGAACCCCAATAGTGCTCGCTGGTCCAGCGCGCAGAGACGTGGCCACGGCCACCTCCGCACGCACCCCTCGGAACACACGTGCACGCTAGGATGTGGACAGGCTTGGGTCTGAAGACACCCACGTGCCCATACAGGCACCAGTGTGCGTGCACGCACACATAGGCTCAGACATATACATGCACACATGTGCTCACGAACTCACACTCAGCCGAGCGTGTACACGTGCTCACATGTGCACATACCTACGTGTTTGGTAACAGGCAATGAACGGCCAACAAACACCTCCTCCCAGCTCACCCTCCAAAAACAGGGTCACCCATATGCATACAATGCACCCAGAGCCTCAGAGGTACTCAAGAGTAGACACACCACACACATACAGGCTCTTTGCCACCTCCCCAAAAGGGTGCTCCCCTACCCCTTCCCCCTCCCCCCTCCCACAGCCCTCCTGGACTCCTCCAATCCTTTCCACTTCCTCTGCCCCACCCCCAGCCTCAACCTTTCCCTGGGGGGGAGGGGTCCAGGACATCTGTCCACTGAGTGTCCCACTTGGGCCAAAACCCTTCCTGGGCCACTTATGTCCAGCTGAGGAAGCCATTTCTCCTTCTAGGTACCCCTCCACCGGGATCTGCCCCGTAGATTTTTGGGGACCTCTGGGAAGCACTTGTCATAGCCCGAGAGGTAAGTTCAGGCAGGTTCCTTTCCCTCCATCTGGATGCCACCTCCGCACCCACATCAGCCTGGGCTCCGTGAGATGATGCTCTACTGGGACAGGGGGAGAGGGTGTGAGGGGGAGGCAGAGGGTAGAGAAGGAGGAAAAGAGTCAGGGAGGAGGAGACGGGACTTGGGAGGAGCCGAAGAAACAGTGCGGTAGAGTGAGGAGGAGATGTGGTGAAGAAAGGGCAAGAAGAAGGGGGTGACGTGAGAAAGGGGAGTGAGAATGAGGGCTGGCTCCCACTTATTGATCCTGAATTCCGTTGTGGAGCAAAAACTGTCACTATGAGCCCCACACGTGCTGCACCCAGCTCTTGGATGCAGTCAGGACCCGGGACAGCTCCTCTGTTGGGGCTGTCAGCCCTGCAACCTTGCTAGATGCCAGGGCCCCATTTGGCCCCCAGCCCTTCAGAAGTGAAGAAAGGGGGTCCTCAGAGGCCCCCCCAAGAGGAGGCTCCAATGTGATGCGTGGCACCACGAGGGGGGAGAGACTGCAGGCTGGGGCCCCCAGAGACTTGTTCTCCTGCCCTCTCCATCTCATGTTTGTGCCCCTGGCTCTGGAATATAGACCGACAGAGCTCTGAGCCGGCAGAAGATTTATGGTCCCAGAGAGAGAGAGGGAGGAGCTGGTGGCGAGAGGAGAGGAAGGGAAACCGCCTGGAGGCCAATCAATATCAGTGAGTGGGAAGCAGAGAGAATGGGAGGGGGTGACAGTGGGGAGCGAGGGGGGAGACGGGGGTAAGAAAGAAGGGAGAGACAGAGGTGTGCAAGAGATCAATAGAGGCCGCAGAGATGAACAGAGCAAGTGAGGAGGTGAGACACAGACGGGGTGGGAGGGTCAGAGATGGGGAAGAACTGACTGCCTGGGGGAGGCCCGAGACACGCTCTGAAAGACGGAGCAGCAAGCAGGGAGCACCGCATCCGGAACCTCAGCCCTCGGGTTTCGGCCGCACATCAGGAAGTGTCCCTCCTTCTAGCTTCCTTCCTCTCTCATTTCATATTCTCTTTGTCATGCTCTCTCCACTTTCCTCTCTCATCACAGAGATGGGCTCTCTGCCTCTGATCTCTCTCTTCCCTTCCCAGAGCAGACTCCTGAGCCGTAAAGAGACACAGAGGTCCACTCGCCCCCCACCCCCGTGTAGTCCCCATGTCACAGATGGAGAAACTGAGACCACAAGTGGGGAAAAGCTGTCCTGAAGATCGGACCTCTCCTCATCCCAGTCTCCCCACACCCCAAACAGACAGCTCCACACCCCACCCCAGCCCTCTGAGGACACCTTGGCCATCCCCCCCCTCCCCCCTCTCTTCAGGTGCAGGGCCCTTGGTGCCCAGTGGTGCCCCAGGGCCTTCACATTCAGGCATGGAGCAAACTGAACAGGTGCCTGCTTGACCTTGTGCATCAGTGGGGCCCCAAGAAGACCAGCCATAGAGAGACAGCACCAACACGGAGCAGAGCCAAGCGTGGAGAAGCAGGAGGAGGCACAACCCCGAGAGGAGAGGGGGTTGTGACTGGGAAAGCCCTGGCAGAGTCCCCAGCCCCCAGATTCTGGCCCTTCCCTTGAGGGGCAGAGATCTCAGAGGTCCCCCAGGCCCGGCGTTTAGAGGAGCAGCACACAGAGCCCCTCCAGCTCCTGGGTTGCACCCACCTTGTATTTACCTCCATGGCTCGCTCAGACTCTGCCACCAGACACGCAGACCAGTGCTCAGGGATGGTGACACTTCCCAAGACGTGCCCTGCTCCCCAGCCCCAACTCTCCCTGCCTCCCACCTGCCTGGAACCCAGAGAAATTGCTCTGGCCTCTCTTCCCACCCCTGCTGAAAGGTGGCGTGGCTCCCTAAACCCCCATCCATCTCTATGCCCCCTTCCAGAAGGCTCTGCCCTGTGGGAGTGTAGAGTGACGATGGGCAGTAGAGCTTCTTGGTCCTGATCCCCTGCACCCTGGGCAAGAAATGCCCACCATGGGGCATCTCACCATGGGGTCCCAGCTGAGCCCAACACTGGCACCCTGTGACTTAGGGCAAGGACCTGCCTCCCACTGAGGCCTCAGTTTCCTCATCAGTTAAGTAGGACAGTTGGTCTCTATCCCACTGCCTGCTCTGAAGAACAAATTAAAAGGGGTTTGTAAGCTACAAAACACTAAGCGATCAGTGGGGACCGTTCCTATTAAGCAGCAGTTGCCACCATCTCCAGATCTCCTGTGCATGGCTGAGCGAGATGCAGAGGAAGATGCCCGGCCCCAACCACGTCTGTGTTCCCCAGCAGCCCCTGAGCTGGCCATCGTCGGGGGGCTTCAGAAGGTACAGAGAAAGGCAGGTCAGCTGAGGAAAATCCTGAGGACAGGGTAGGGATGTGGAGGTACTCCAGGGGGACCGTGCCTGAGAGCACCAGGAAAGCGCCGAGGGAGACAGGCTGGAGATTCTTCCAAAGGAGAAGGAAAAACCAAGACGTGCCCAAGAGCCCAATCCCTGGAAGCAGTAGGTTTATCCCAGATGAGTAAGCCTCTGCAGTGCGGCCCAGAGGTAAAGGCACGGACCACGTTCTTAGCCCAGATCTACTATTAACGACCTCCAGAAATCCACTGACCCCTCCAGGCCTCCTTTTCCATGTTTGTAAGAGGGAGAAGTCCCATCCCCCTGCGTGTGCATGTGCGTGCGTGTGTGTGTATGTGTGTCTTTTTCCAGGCAGCTGACTTGTCACATCCCTGCTCTCTCAGCAGGACATCCCAGGGAAGACCACTCGAGCGATGCCTGCGGAGGTGCACTCTCCCCGGCCGCTGCCTCCAGCCCCATCATCCCAGGGACTCTCAGCCCCCTCAGGTAGGAGGCTGCCTCGCCCCCCTTTCTGTCCCGGCTGCCCTTCCTCCGCCAAGCCCTAACCAGCTGCTGGCCACCAACCACGGGGGACTGAAATGCTGCTGAAGCCGCCCTCTCTGCGGAGGGGCCTCTGACAGTATGCAAGCTGGCAGGCAGATGCCCAGCCAGGGAGGAGAATAACCAGGCAAGGACACAAAGGAGTGTCCTTGTGGCTCCAAGGGACCACTGCAGCTGGGGGCAAAGAGGGAACTGCACACTGGTGTCCAGAAGCCAGCTGTCCAGCGGCCTGGCCTCCTGGGACTCTCCTGAGCCTGTCCTCCGGGGCGTGGGCCTTCTTTGAGCAGGAAATAACAGGCTTCCACTGCACACTTCTGAGGACACCAGAGGAAAGGGGTGCAGGTCGACAACAGCCCCCCGCTCTGTGCAACAGTGTGTATGTGTGAGCTATGAGTACAGCGTGTAGGACCATCACCAAAATCACACGGGGAGAGCAACAGAGGCTGACACCTTTGGTTATGGGTGAAGGGAGCAGCGTCCCACCAGCTCAGAATGAGGAGGGGCCATCCATCAACAGATCGCCCCAGAAACTCGGGCAGCAGCAATCCAGCACAAGCCCAAGAGATGACTCCAAGCTGTGGCTAGCAGTACCCTTGGGCTCTCATGACAAGAAGAGATGAGAAGGGAGCAAGTAGCATGGCCCTCAAAGACCCTCCCTCCCCCAGAGTAGTCCCTAGGGCTGGGGATGAGCCAGGATGTCCCCCTAACACCGCCAACCCTCCTGGGCACTCACGGTCATTGCAGATAGGGCCTCCATAGGAAGTCATGGTGCAGTCACAGGTGAAGCCATCCCATTGCTGCAAGCAGACGCCCTGGTTGGCACAAGACTCTTCGGTGCAGGTGGTGCTGGGGCCTGGAAGAGGCAGGAGGAAGGAACACCCCCCTGCTCAGCCAAGCCCCCTCCCTCCCAGGATGTGTGGAAGCTTCAGGGCCAGGCCGAGAGGCCTGCTCTCAGTTCAGCCAGGCTGAAGGGGCCAAGTACTGATGAGGGGGTTGGGAGGGGTGGGGGACTCAAGGATTGCTAGGCTTGGCCTTGAACTGTGATGAGGGGCCAGGGTGGGAAGCAACTGGAAGGGCAAATGACTCTTCACTCCCCTGTACCCCTGCCCCAGAGCTGTGGGGGGGCAGGTTCCCAGAAGGCCACTCTGCGCCCTGGTCTGCCTCTGCAGCTGGGCCTCCTACAGCCTGCAGGCTCGCCCCTAACTCCTCCACGCTACACTCACCGTCACAGCCCCTCTCCACCTGCCCGATGCGGTGCAGGGCGTCGGCGAGGAGGTCTGGGAGGCGCCCGTTGAGGTCCACCGAGGCCAGGCAGCCCTGAAAGCCATCCCGGGAGGCCACCAACTTGGGCAGGTTGCTGAACATATTCTTGCTCAGACCGCCAATGTATAACTCCCCTGCAAAGGGACAGGGGTCAAAACCTTGGCATCCCGGCCCCAGTCCCCTCCCAGGACATCAGCATCCAACTGTCAGGTCCTCCTGGCCTGTGGGGTCCCATCTCTTTCTTTACAACGATCCAGCGACCTGCACATCCCCACCCCCCACCTCTTCCTTCCTCCTTCACTCTGCCATCTGTCTGCTCCCCTCCCGGAGAAGCCCAGATGCCTGGGGGAGGGGGCGAGCAGCTGGAGGAACCTGCTCGGAGCTCTCTCCCACATATCTGATTCCAGTTCCGGCCTGTAATCAGGGCCTTTCATAGAGGTGCAGCCCCAGCCCCTCCACCTCCACTCCCTCCCTTCCCAGAACTCCTTCAGGCCTCTCCCAGCCTCTCCCAACCGAGTTCTCTCCTGGGGGTCTAAGCCCAGCTCCCTTCCACCCACAGCTAGGGCTTGGCCTGGGGACTCTGGGAGACTCTGGAGAGAAGCTCTCCTCAAGGACACGTGAAACCACGCATCCCTGCCTGGCCACGTCACACCTGAACCCCCGGGAATCTTGGCCACCCCGTACAGAGCCTCAGCAAGATCTGAGTCAATCCCGCTGCCCTGGCCTTGGTCTCAACACAACACAAGCCCAGCCTAGTCCACCCCTGGATTTGCTGCCACTTTGGATTATCTGTGACACATCGCCCCCTTCTGGGAGCAGGGAGAATTGGCATCACTATGCCTCCTGATCTGGCCTAGGGTCTGACCAAGGCTACTAGTTCCAACTCTGCCTCCAGCTCGCTTTGTGACCTCAGGCAAGCCATCTAGCTTCTTGAAGCTTGCGTTTCCTCCTCTCCAAGAGGGGGGTGAATTCAATGGTCTCTGAGCACCTTCTCCAAGCCTGAACAGTCTGAGTCACACTGACGCCCAGGGCTGAGAGCTGCTTTGGGTGTGTGAAGGAGGTCACTCACGTTGTCTCAATGGGCTCTGGAGAAGCTGTGGGCCTCGTCCTCACTCCTGTTGCAACACCCCAACCTCTAGGCTCACCCTACCCTTCCCTGCTCTCTCAGCCACCCGTTCTTGGGGCAGGTGACGACTGCTTCCCTAGCTATGGAAGAGGCGCTGGGGAATGTGGGGCCCTGCTGGGACACGGAGCCCACCAGGGAGCCTGGTTCAAAAAAAGTCCCCAGAGCTAGCCCAGCCAATGCCCGAGGTGCATGACCAGGGCAGCATGCAAGGCCCCAGCAACTGTTACTGCCTCCTCCCCTCATCCACCGCCCCCTCCTACCCCAGCCGGGGGAGGCATCTGCCAGGACACCAAGCTCCCTATTCGCTCTCCAGCCCTCAACCAAGGCAGGCTTCTCAACCTCGGAGGTCCAGGAGGTCTTCAGAAGCCCTGTGCCACCTACTCCTAGCTCTAGAGTGAGGCCATCCCGTGATCAGGCTTTCCGTGTTGAGAGGGCAGCCTCGGAGGAGAGCTGAGCAGAACTTTGACAGGAAAGTGTCAGGCTGGACAGAGTGGAGAATGGGAAAGAGAGATGGAAACCATGAGGGGGAAAGAGGGAGAATCACGTGAGTGAAAGAGCATCCCGGGTCGGGGTGATCTTGCTGGGGTCGCGGGGTATCTGGGCTAGGGCCAGGCCTTCTGCAGAGGCCCCAGGCCCCACCTTTGAGATCGAGGTTTCGGGCGCCATTGGAGTGCTGCGTGACAGTGCGGGAGTCAATCTTGAGCGTGTGCACGTTGCCTGGGTCCCTGGACACCACCACGTTGTGCCACTGGTTGTCATTGACTGGTTTGTCTGAGTTCCCCTTCATCAAGGACGGGCCATTCCCCAGGTCAAACACGTAGTGGATGTACCTGCCCCACAGTAGGGAGGAGACACTGGGTCAAGTGGGGGCGGTGCTGGGAAGGTGGGGTAAGGAGGAGCTATGGCTGGCAGGGGTCCTAGTGCCATGGGACGAAGGGTAGAGAGGGAGACCCCATAGTGGACGGACCCAGAACAAACAGCAAGAGGACTCTGGTTGAGGTCCCATCATGGGGAGAATGTGAGGGGGGAGGGCCACAGATGAGCTGGCTCCTGTGACAGGCTCAGAAGAGGAGCTGGTGCGGGGGGAGGTCTGTGGGGGCAGCAGGGTCCTCTGGGGGCTAGGACAGAGCTGCTGTAGGATGGGGTCTCCTCAGGCAAGAGAGGCCATAGGAACATGGCCCTGTCTTCTGCCTGTAGAGAGGGCTGGAGGGCCTGAGCTAGGATGGGGAACGGAGAACACATATAACTGGGAAAGTCCTGGCAAGGAAGTAACTGGGGAGTCACCAGGTGAAAGAGGGGTGCTGCGTCTCCATCTTGGCTAGTGGCTGGGGACCTGAATCTTGGTCCCCAAGTGGAATCTTGACCTGTGGCTTGGGGGGATTAGATATTTCAGCCAGTGGCTGGGGGAGCTCTATCCTAGTCAGCAGGGGGAGGGGACCACTTCCTCGACAGCGGTGCAGTGCCCAGCACCTCACCCCTTGACCAGCTCGATGACAATGAAGTCATTGCCGTTGCCGGAGTTGAACAGGAGAAGCCCGTCGGGGGCCGTGGTCTTGAACTGGAAGAAGAGGTGCATGGAGGCGTAAGCTTGGAGCGTGGCGAGTGCCAGGTAGCTGCTGCGACTCTTGAAGGTGACAGGGTCAGCCACGATGGCGCGCAGGCCAAAGCGAGCATTGAGCTCGCAGTAGGTGATGTCGCCATCCTTGCACTGGTCCATGTAGGGCTGGCCGTTGAACATCAGCCCGCTCAGGTGCCCGATGAAGTTGGAGGGCACAACGGAGATGAAACGCCGCTCCGTCATGATGCCCGTCTCAATGTTGTGGAACTCCAGCCGGGTATGGGCTCCTGCCATCTGTCCTGCTCGGGACAGGAGATGGAGATGAAGGGGGTGGCTTTGGGGCACAGACTGTAGGATCATTCCTGGGGCTGGGCCTTGGGTCCTCCCCTCCACACAAGGGCCACATGGGAGAGACATCAGCAGACGCCCTCAGGTAGGTGCTGGCAGCAAGCGCAGCTCCTGGAGCCGGGAGGAATTGTGGGACTTGCTTGTGCAGGGCTAACAGGCCTGCAGGGAAATGCTGCCTGTGGGAGCTGAAACGGTCCCTGGGGTCCAGGTCCCCATTACATGCCACCCCCGAGGGAGAGATGCAGCAGCAACTTGCTGGAATGCTGCCCTAGGCAGTGGTCACCCAGAAGAACGGGGGCAAGCACAGGTCACTAGAGATGTGTCCACCTCCCTGGTCCCAGACCACCTACCCTCTACGGTCACGTTGTCCACAGACAGCTGCAGGCTCTTGCCACGCCGTACCACCCTCACCGTGTGCCACTCGTTGTCATTGAGCTTGTGCCCCGCAAAGAGCGTCTCGGGGCCTTTACCTGCGGCACCAAGGGGGGAGTGAGCGTGGCGCCCAGACACGCTCACGTGAGGCTTCGTGCACCACCCCAGGCACACAGAGAGCCTCACCACTGCACACACGTGTGCACGTAGGTATACACATGCCACCTGTGGCACATATTCAGTTGTACCACACACCCATGCACACGGGCACACACATTCACGCAACAAATGAACCCAGACATCCTCAGCCCTGCCACTTGAGCGACTTCCCAGGGTGCCATTCAAATAGAATCTGATATGAATGTGCCTCTGGAGTTGTGCCCTGAGGCCCTGAACACAGACACTCACACCTACAACCAACACACTCTTCTCAAATCTCCTAAGGACCTTCAGTGTCAATGTGTGTAGCCAGCAGCCAAATTCCCAGCATATAGGCATAGGCCTAACTTTCAAAAGTACAGACACTTTCCACACCCCCAAATGGGAATATGCACCCACATCTTCATGGCTGGCCGTGAAACTTCCACACAGACACTACAGCGCCCCCATCTACAGACGGACGGATGTCATCTTCCTGCACAAACTCCAGGCACCAGGACATGCGACCACATGAACAGCACCTCCAGCACGGCCAGAGAGGGGAATATTTCTTAGGAATTATGAGCGTTTATTCAAGACCAGGATTATTTGCTTCCAAGTCTAAAACAAAACATATTTATCTCTGGCATGGTGCTGAACTTTGCAGCACTCCCAGGTCACCCCTGGGCCCCCCCAGTGCTCTCGCCAGCCGGGAGACGCTTCACCACGCATGCGCACACAGGTACCAAACACATACAGAGGTGCCAAGCACACACAGCCTCTCTGCCTGCACCTGCCTGGTTCCTGTGTCCTCGCGTGACGTCAGGGCACACCATGCACAAACACTTTTGGAGACAGAGCATGGAGGCCGGCACACCGGGATGCTCAGAAATGTCCACACCCGCTCTCCATCTCACCCCTGCTGACAGCCTCACTGTCACCTCTGAAAGCACCCCCACTTGGCAGAAACTTGGCCCCCATGGACACAGGAGCTGCGGGGGGCTGAACTTTGAGGCCCTGACAGCGCTCGCCTCCCGCCCTCATCTTCTTTCCCGTGGGCCTCGCCCTCCCCCTTGTGGCCACTTCTGGAGATGCAGCGGGATATCCTAGCCCCTCTCCGGCTCCTTCCTGCCCAGACGGTGATGGGCGGTACTGCTGCAGGTGCCACCACGTCTTCGCCCCACCCTCCTGAGGACTTGAGATGACGGGGTTTCCAGCCTTTCCCTTCCCAGACCCAGTGAGCATGCTGGCCCCCGACCCTCCACCAACTCTCCCTGGTTCGACTTCATGTGGCCCATTCTGCCCTCCACAGCCACACCACACGCCATCTGCCCCAGGCCAGCACCCCTCCCCACACCCGCTGCCCAAGCCCCACACAAGCCAGTGATGAAGGCTCCTCCTCCCCCCACCTCCCCTCCCCAGATCCCAGTGTCCAGCGTCCCAGGCCCCTTGGGGGTCTACAGAAGAAGAGGGAAGCCACTTACTGGGTGCGCAGCCGACGCGCAGGCAGTCTGGGGGGGCCATGGGGCGGGCAGAGGGGGAGGGGAGACAAAAAGGTAGAACAAGGTTTTTTTTTTTTTTTACATCCTTCACAGGGAGGGGTGTCTGCAGGCGGGGGTTCCCCCCGGGGCCACTTTCCGGGGACCACGCGTGCCCAGGTGCCCTCTCCCCTTCCACAGTTGGACCCCTGTCCCTCCTGCCCCCAAGAGGGCGCCAACCCTCCCCAGAGCTGGAAGGCAGGGCAGTGAGGTGATGGGAAGAAGGTTTGCATCTCCCTTCTTAGAGGGGCCCAGGCCTCTCCTGTCTGAGGGAGATGGGCACCTTGGAAATCCCAGTCGTACAGGGGATCGACGGGGGCTGAGGGCTTGACCAACCCCACATCTCCCCGCCTCTGGGAAGGAGATGGATGCGGATGGCCAGAGTCCCTGCATCCCCTGCTCTGGGACGACTCCCCGCTCAGAGCCCAGGCTGTGACATGCCACTCTGGTGCCCTCTGGGCTCTGAGCTAAATGGAGGGGTCTGCCCCAGGGCCCCCTTCCCGTGGCCATACACCTCCCAAAGTCCCAGGGGGCTAGCACCACCACTACAGGAACCTTCCTTCTATGCTTCCTAAACTGAGGGATGCCAGGCTGCCACTGGGGACCAGGGTGGTCCTTCACCCTGAAGAGGAACCAGTATTCACTCATTTTCCTACAGAGGGGCCAAAGCCTCACAGATAGAGACACTGAGGCCCCCAAAGTATGATTCCTGAGGGCACACAGCAAGTCACAGACAAGCAGGCACCATAAGCACAGTCTCTTGCCCCGTCCACAGCCCAGCATTGCCATCCTCCAACTCCAGGCTCAGTGGTTAGAAAGTGCACTGTCTACACAGAGCTGCAGCCTGGGGCCCCAGGGCATCTGGCCATCCTGCTGGTGGGACACATTACCCACAACATGAGAGTCGGCCAGCCTTGCAGGGGGAGCAGAGCACTAGGGACCTATGAGGCTGGGGTTTAGGGCCCTTTGGACACCTGCACCGCTCCATCAGACCCAGCCAGCCTGGGGCACCCAGTGGCAGAGGAGCTGGGTCCGAATCTCATTATGTGACCATGGCAAACTCCTCTCTCTCGGCCTCAGTGCCCCTCCCTGTGAGCTGAGGGGCCTGGATAGAGGATTCGGAGCTGGAGCAAGAAACGGGTGTTTACTGGGCCAACCCTTGCCTTTCAGAGAGGGGGCAGTTTCCAGCAATATCCTGGCATCCTGTGGCTCCTCCCAGAACAGGCTCTGCCCGCAACCCCAAGGCCCAGGACGCAAAGGGGGCTGGGGGCCCGTGGCATGCCCTGGGCCCCTGAAGGTTCCTGCAGTGGAGGTAAACAGATTCCCCCTGTGGCTCTGGGGGGCGTGGGCCCCTCGGGCGGTACGACTGAGCTCCACACGCGTTGTCAACCGCAGCAGAAGAGTGGGGGGAGCAGCCAGGACCCTGAGTCACAGCCTGGCACCAAGGGAGCAGAGAGGAGGCAGAGGAAGGTCAAGAGGCAGATACAGGGGAAGTGAGAAACCACAGTGAGAGGAATGAGGTCAAGAGGGTACAGAGAGAAAAGAGGAAGAAAGGCGGAGCAGAGGGAAGGAGAAGCTCGACAGAGGCGGAAGGGGAGTAATGTCGGTGCGAGGGTGGGAGGGTGCCAGGCCTGGAGTCAGGTCTCGGGGGCTCTCTGGGGGCCAGCAGAGTCTTCTCCAATGAAGGGTCCAAAAAAGAAAAAAGGGACCTGGAAGGCAGGCCGATCCCCTTGGGGAAAAGGCCCAGGGAGGAGCTCAATTCTTTCCCTCCCCAGCAGGAGACCACCAGGAATAGGGAGTCCATCTGTCCAGAGAAGAGGTGTCAGCTCCAGGCCCACCCCCTGCAGTGACCCCACCCTCAGAAGCCTCCGCTCCA
This sequence comes from Equus quagga, assembly GCF_021613505.1. Lineage (NCBI taxonomy): Eukaryota > Metazoa > Chordata > Mammalia > Perissodactyla > Equidae > Equus > Equus quagga. Next base: position 7,492,433 of record NC_060283.1, on the reverse strand, counting down.
GTGGAGAGGAGAGCGAACACCCCTGGAAGATGGACACCCCAGGAGGGAGCCAGCACCATTCCGGAGGAAAGCCGGGAACTGCAAGTGAGTGGGAGAAACGGAGCCCTCCATGAACCTCCCCCCCCCCCCCACCAGAGCACAGCTCAGGAGCATTAGCTAGTACCCTCTTAACCAGTAACCCACGCCTCAAGTTCAGGAATAGACAGAAGGGACTGATCTGTGCAGACCCACCAAGGCCCTGGCTGGACATAGAGACCAGATTGAGGGTATGGATGTGTGATGGCGCAGGTGGGAAGAAGTCACCTGCATGGAAAGGGACTCAAGGTAAAGAACCCGGGCTCCCCGCCCTGTGCCCCACCTGGCTCCTGCCCTGCGGATTAGATACGGGAGGTGGGGGGCAGGGCTCCCAGGCAAGGAGACCACTGGCTGGCATCTCGTCTCGGAAGTGGCACTGCAGAGTGGCCGTGTGCACTCCTGAAGCAGAGCTGGCTCCCGAGCAGCCCAGCGTGTAGAAGGGGCTGGAGAGCTACTTCACGGCCCCAGCGGGGACACAGTGCCCTCCCAGGGTCCCCGGGATTAGAGGGCTTTGGGAGGTCATGTGTATTTAGCCTCGCTTACAACATGAAGGAGAGTTCGACTTCCTCTGTATGGCCCAAGAGGGCAGAACGAGGTCAACATGTGGGAATTTCAGAAGAGGCCATTTGCACTAAGAACGAGCCCGTGATTAGAATGGCCGTCTCAGAGGTGGGGAGGTCCTGACACAGACAGACGGCGTCTGAGCACAGGTGGCAAGCCTGGGGTTGGAGGGGCAAGGCATGGGTGATTCGCACACAGGGGTGGGCTGAAGGAGGGGCTTCTAAGGGCCCCTCCAGCTCGGAGAGCCTTCAGTTACAATGCACCCTTCATGGCAGCCTCACTGACAGGCAGGACCACATGGGCACACCTCGAGGAGGGCAACTCCAGGGAGGGTGACAAGGGGACAGGCTGGGCTGGGCACTGGCCCCAGAGGCCGTACCCAGGGCAGAGGGAACCCAGGAACCCAGGTCACACTGGAACAGGTGAAGAATCCAGGGGACTCTCCTGTCCTCTAGGAACAGAGATCAACCACCGCGCTCAGGGGCTGCAGAGGGCAGTACTTGCTCAGGGTCCACGATGTGGTGGAGGCCAGGGGACAGGGCAGGAGGCATGCACCAGTTTCTCTGGCATCCTCTGCTGGAAGGGGGCAGTAGCTCGTTTCTGGCCCTCTCTGGCCCAGCAGACACCCGGTCTCCTGAGGCTATACTGAGCACCTCCCCACAGCCAGCCCACCAATTGGTCACTGGCAGCCTCAGCTCCCTCTTCAGGACCAGCACCGAGTCTGTGTCATTCCACTGAGCACCTGAGGAGCTGGCTGCTTAGCTGCCTGTGTGAGGCCGGCTTCCCTCCCCACGTGAGGAGAGCACCAGGCTGGAGACCAAGCCACAGTGGGCTTCTCTCTGTTTCCTGGCAGCGAGTCCAGCCTAGGACCAGGGCCTCAGTGGCATTGCCTGTCTGTGAGGCCCCGTGGGCCCTGGGGAGCAAGCAGGATGGGGATCAGAATGGGGCTCCTGAGGCGGGGGCCAGACAGGGTCAGGCAGTGTGGAAGCAAGCCCCCCGCCCCGACTCTAAGCTTAGCTCCCTGTCCCAGTGTGATTTTCCTTCTAGAAGGCTGGGTGAGTCTCCACACTGTGTCTTGCATCTGTATAATGTCTTCACCTCCTTTTCCATTTGAGCCTCAAAACCACCACAGAAAGCAGGCAAAGCGAGGATACTTATCCTCATTTTACAGAAAAGAAAACAGAGGCTCAGAGAGGGACAAGGACTTACCCAGCAGTTAAGGAGACCAGGGCTAGAACCCAGATCTTCTGGCTCCAGGCCCAAAGCTCTTCCCATTGCAGCCTGAGGCTGGGTGGCTGGGTGGCGACCACCTGTGTGTCTGTATGGCTCACAGGGCGGCCACAAGCCTCCCTGTATGCCCATCACTCAGTATTTGTGGACAGATCCGTGTGGTCGTGGCTTATCATAAACCATTAGAGGCAGCATCTCTGTGGATGGGGCCAGGCACAGCCAGGGGCGAGAGGCGTGTGGGAGGAATCTCTGCTGGCCATCAGCCTGAGGGCCACCTTCTTCTCTAACTTCTAAGTACTATGTGGCACAGAGAGGAAAGCATGTCCATGGGAAAGAGATGGTAGATCCTAAGGGTGAAAGGTCCCCAGGGCCGACCAGAGAACGTTGTCCTGGCCAAGGATGCCGCCTCCTGTCTGATCTAAAGGAACCCAAGCTTCTTTGCAGGGGACCTAAGACAGTCCAAGTAAGGAAGAAGCCTCTGCTTTCCCCGCAAATAGAAAGCCCCAGATTTTCCCTGCTGTGTCCACACCGAGTACAGAGCCATGTGCCTACCACGCAGTAAATGCACACCTCCTGGGGCAAAGGGGGGCATCTCACGATGGGTACCCAGACCTGGGCACGCTGAGAAGCACAGGCCATTCACAGGGTCCTGGGCTGGTGCCTTCCTCCTGTGACCGTTTCCGAGGTGCCAGAGGATATAGTACAGACCCGTGGAGAGTTGGCCAGAGGGCGTTTTCCATCCCGCCTTCCCCCGCAGCGCCACCACCTGCCACCACTCTGTGGGCTGTGATGACTGTCAGGAGCACAGCTTCGGGGCGCCCTCAGTCCCCCAACTCCAAGGCCCTGGCCGCCTGCACACCTCTCCCCCGCCTCACTCAGCAAATCGTTGTCCTAGGAGTACAAAGGCCAGGTGGCCGAAAGGGGAAAGGGAAGGACTCAGTATAAATTTATTAACCGGATAACGGGCCCCAAAAGGCCACAGTCTGTCCCACAAAGGCCTAGAGACCAATGTTAGGATGAGACTCTAGATAAATACTTAAAAGCTCAAAGCTCTGTGCTCACTCCAGCTGAGGATTCCAATACGCTGAGAAGAGCCCTCCTTCTGCTCCAGGCTGGGGGCAAACTGGCGACCCGAGTGGCCTGAATCTCCCCACGTGGCAGGCCCTGGATGCCCCTCTTAGAGAGGCTGGTCAGAAACGGACGATGTGACGCCAGCCTGGACGGCTTAGCACCTCTACCTTCCAGTGTCCCCCTGACTGAGGGCTCCAGGAAGTGGGGACCTCTCCTCTTCCCTCCTGTCACCCCAGGTGCACAACACACCTGGCCTTTCTAAGGTGTCCCATAAATAGGAGCTGAATGAATGAACCTGCTGTTTGCTTTTTGCCCCTGATCATGAGAGCTGAAGCCCACAGAGAGTCCAGTGGGCCTCATGGTCCTGCCCACATGGACACCCCAGGGACGCCAGGCAGAGTGGAGCCGCAGCCTGCTCTGGGCTGCGGCAGAGGCACCCAGCAACCACAGCGAGGCCCCTGACGCCCTTCCACCCCTCAGCTCTGTTAGAGGCAGTGGGAATGCTCTGCACTTGCGTGCAAATGGCCTGAGTTTGAGGCCCGGCTCCTCCCCCCACCATCCCTAGCTCTGTGATGTTGGATAGGTCAGTATATGAATTCACAATCTATAAAATAGAGGGAGCTATGGGATTCAAACGGGAAAGCAGACAAGGGGAAGATGACATGTCCCAATGCGTCCAGTGTGACACATGCCCCTGTGCGCACACACACAGACAAGGCTCTTTAAAAAAGTAGAGCAGAGAGGGCAGCTGTGTGCGGGGCTGGGTCCACCTCCTCTCCGGATCTGCCGCTGCACTGAGCTCAGACTTCACACCAGCAGGTGTCTGTCTGCGAGTTCTTTCCCCAGTGAACGAACCAATGAATGAGCAAGTGAAGAGCCGACAGCCAAGAATGAGCTATGCACGTATGTGCAGGACAGACACTGCCAAGACCCACGTGAGCACCCTTGGGGGCTCTGACCTGGCTGTCACCTCCCCACCTCCAAACTCGCACTGCTGCCACCACCAGCTTCTCCAGACAGAGGGGGTGTGGGTCAGAGTCAAGGTAAGGGAAGGGGTCAGGAGCGCGGGGCAGGGTGGTTACCGAGGTTGACAGTGAGCTTCATCTGGCCCCCGTCCAGCTCGAGGCGCAGGGTGTCAGCTGACTCCCTGGAGGTGGTGGCCATCATGAGCCCATAGGCCCGCTGGGACATGAAGCGCAGAGACACGTCCTCCGCCTCCGTGTGCATGGCGTTCGGCAGCATGATCTTCATGTACATGGAGCCATCATAGCTCAGGACCGTAGCCTCTGCCCCAGGCGTGGGGGAAGGGGGAAGGGGGGGACAGGCAAGGGCCAGTGGAGGGAGAGAGAAAATGGAGAGAATCATTATAAGGAAGACAGGCCCAGGGCGGGTCCCTGAGGGGCTCCCTGAGGAGGAAGGGGCTCAGGGATGGAGGGCAGGGACGCCTGGGATGAAGACTGGCCTCACCTCTCTCACAGACCCGCCCCAGAAAGCCGGTCCCGATGCAGTCACAGACGAAGCGGTTCCAGCCCTCTCGACAGATGCCCCCGTTGCGACAGGGGGCGGATGCACACTGCTTCAGCGTCTCGCGGGAGCAGAATGGGGCGACGCCCACAGCCCCCTGCGCCTCGGCCAGGCCCCGAAGGTCTCGGCTGCGGCCGTCTATGAAGAGGTCCCGCACACAGCCCACGTAGCCAGCCCGGAGCGCCGCCGTCCACACCTCCGGGGGCAGGGGCAGGTCCACCCGCCCCGCCTCAGGGAGACCGCCCAGGTACAGCTCGCTCTCCAGGTCCAGAATCTCGCTCTCCCCAGTGGCCAAGAATGGTGTGCTGCGGCTGTTCACAGAGATGGAGCCTGGGGATGGAGGGAGAGTGGGCCTCAGTGGGGAAGGCGGGATCGAGACGCCACAGGCCAGAAGGGGATGCCCTGACCTCGCAACCTGCAGCAGCCCTGGACCGGAAGCTCAGCCTCACTCGCCTGCTGCAGATACTGCTTGACAAAGGTCCCAAGTTCAGGAAGTGGCGTGAGCCAGCCCCAGCCCAGCTGCAGTGTGCGATGGGCCTCTGTCCAGACTCTTCCCTCCCCACCTGAGCAAGTCCTCAGAGGATGCACAGGAGGTGGACATGCCCAAAAAGGGCTGGATCATCCACATGTCCTTCCCACAGCCCGCCCCTTAGAGCTGGAAACAGAGGCAGAGAACCCTAAGGAGGCTGAAAGGTTTGACTCCAAAGGGTTTTCCCCCCGTAACATTTATTGAGCTTTTCTGACCATATGCCAGGCACTTAGCACTCTCCGTATATTATAGCACTAAAGTCTCGCGGTAACCCTGTGAAACTGGTCCTTTACAATCCCATTTTGAAATGGCAGATGAGGCTGAGAGAGATGGGGACCTTCCCAAAGTGCCACAGTGGTAAAAGCAGAGCCCAAGTACCGTCCAGGCAGCAGGACCCCCGCCCGCAGTCTCCACCCTCCAGCCTGCAGCCCCCCTGTGGCTGGTGGCCCGGATGGGCAGGCCCGTCAGCTCCTGGGGCCTGTGAGAAAGCACGGCAGCCGGGAGGAGGCAAGCCAGGCACGGAGCTTCTGAGTTGTCAGAGTTCTCTGGAAGGAGAGGCTGGTTATCTCAGAAAAAAGATTTGGGATCAGGTGGGAGCTTCAAAGCCTTTACTGAGATCTTAAGAAGCAGAAACTTATATGTTAGAAGCTTTATTCTGTTTGTAATTTCTATTCCATATGTTTTCCTTCCTCTCTCCTTTCTCAAGTTCGGAATAATTCTTTAAAAAGCAAAACGTCCACCTGTCTCAGTGGGGTCAAAGAGAGATAAGGAGAGTTTGGTCTGCGTTAGGCCTGACTGGGTAGAGATGGGGGTGGGGTGCAGGAGGAGATCAGAGCGTGAGCGCTCAGTGTGAAACTGAGGGGCCAGCCCTCTACGGACGCAGCTCCTCATCCTCCTCTGCTCACAACCTTCCGTGAACCAGAGAAGCCATTCCCCCGTGCCCCACTTTAACACATGGCCCGTAGCTTGTCCTCCCCTGACAAGGTGTTAGATGCCCCAGGGTCCTGCTGCCAAACCCACTCCCCCGCGAGGGCCTTCATCGTGGCCCCCCCATCACCCACACCTCTATTTGGAGCAGATTCCCCAGATGTCTGTTCCACCACCCGCTGCAGGGCCTCCTGGACACGGACAACACCCAACTGGACTCTCAACAAATGAACCAAAGGTTGGAGAAAGAAGAGGGAGGGGAAGGAAGAGGTGGGGGAAAGACTATATAAGAGAGTACGCAAGAGGAAATTGTAGTGAGGACTGATCTCGCGCCAAGGTCAAGTTAAAACATGGAAATGGAACAATGCGAGTGTCCATAGGTGGCTGAATAGATAAACAAAATGTGGGGTGTCCACACAAGGGAGTATTATTCAACCTTAAAGAGAAAGGAAATGCTGACGTGTGCTATAACATGGATGAACTTTGAAAACATTCTGCTGAGTGAAATAAGGCAGACACAAAAGGACAAGTACTGAATGGTCCCACTTAGAGGAGGTCCCTAGAGTAGTCAAATGCACAGAGTAGAAAATAGAATGCTGGTTGCCAGGGGCTGAGGGAAGAGGGAACAGAGAGTCAGCGTCTAATGGGGACAGAGTTTCAGTTTGAGAAGGTGAAAAATTTCTGCAGATGAATGGGGGCGATGGTAGCACAACACCGTGAATGTACTTCAAGCCACAGAAATGTATACTTAAAAATGGTTACAATAGTAACTTTTATGTTATGTATAATGTACTGCAATTTTTTTAAACCATGGAAAAGGCCAAAGAGTCCTTTGTGGGAATGACTGCCTCAAGTCAGTGCTTGTGTGCACGAATGAACATGGGCCATCGGAAGCGGCCAGAGATGCGCAAGACAGGGGCCCAAGGACCTGCTGTGTGGGCTCTGGAGGTCTGCTTGAGGCTACCGAGACCCCTTCCTGAAGGCAGAGAGGAGCGGAGGGCCCTGGAGTTCTCTGCAAGGCCTGGGCAGATTTCCAATCTAGAGAGTGTGGAAACCTCTGGAAACCCTGGGAGGCAGCGAGTGGCCTGTGAAAACCCCCGGTGCCATCATGAGACAAACCAGGGGGAGAACCCATTTACTATAAAGCCCAGGAAAGGCAACATTTTCTGAGAAAGAGAGAGGAAGCGACAGCAATCCCAGGAGAGGCCGATGCTTCGAGGCCAGCCCCTTTCCTCCTTGTGTGTGGGGGAGCGGTCACTGCACCCAGACATGAAGACCCGGTGCAGTGACAGCTGGGGGAGCATGAAAATTTAGCTGACGTTGATAAGTGCTTAATTTGGATAATGTGTCAGTTCTCATTTATATCAATTTTTCCTCTGTGTTCAGCAAGATGGAGAAGAGCAAAGAGGAGAGAATTAAGCAGAAAACAAGAAGAGGATGAGAAAGGAAGACTGAAGAGGAAGAGTGGAGGAGGGGTGGCTAGAAGCAACAGAAGGTTCAAGAAATAGCACCTGCCCAACCCCAGCACTCTCTGCTCTGCTGCAGAAGTGTCCCCCACCAGAGCACGAGATCTGTGACAGCGAAGACTGCTGTTTGGTTCACTGCTGTCTCTGTCCCAGCACCTTGGACAGCACCTGGCACACAGTAGGTGCTCAATAAATTTTTGTTGCGTGAGTTAATAAAAGAAAGTTGAATGGATCTAGATAGAAAGGAGGCATGGTTGCGAAGCGTTTTTTTTTTTTTTTAAGGAGAATGGGTATTCTTTTACTTTCTCCTCTTGATGACTCTGGTACAATGATTCCTTTTACAGATAAGGAAACTGAGGCTTCAGGGGGTTGAGTAAGAGGCCTAAAGTCACACACGCAGAAAGTGGGAGAGCTGAGGAGTGAACCCAGGTCTGACTGACTCCGAATGCTCTGCTTGGTCCACCAAGGCACCATGACAGGAGGGACGACAGAGGGACTGGGAGGGCCAGAGGAGGGGCAGAGGAAAATGGCAGGGAGGATCATAGGAAATTGTATAGAACAGAAGAGACAGACGTGGAGAGGATGTCAGAGTGGGGGAAGAGGAGGGGCCAGAGTGAGAAGGGTCGAGAGGCCTCCTGACCTTTGCGCCCGTCCCTCTGGAAGTCCACGTGGCACCACTCGCCATCATTGACCTTGCGGCTGGATGCCCGCAGCTTGATGCCCCCAGAGCCCATGTCCAGCAGAAGGTAGAGGTAGCCATCCAACAGCTCCATGGCAAAGTAGTCGGCCCGCTGGGCAGAGCTGTGGCTGCCGGCCCCGGCCCCAGCCCGCCGGCCCTGGCTGAAGAGCAGCAGCCCGTTGGGCTCCGTGGTGCGGAAGTCCAGGGAGATGGAGCCGGTGCGCTTGGCGCTCCAGCGGGGCAGCGCCACAAAGGCCTCAGGACTCTCAAAGGTCACGGGGTCCAGGGCAGCCACATCCTCACAGCGGAATGACAAGTCCCCCTGCAGCTTCATCTTGGGGTCCCCTTCCTTTGCCAGGCGGGAGAGTTCCAGCTTGAAGTCGTTATTCTTATAGACCACCTGCAGGGGGGGCGGGGGCGGGGGTGAAGAAGCGAAAGCAGCTTACGGCCTGGCCCCTCCTGCCCAGCAGCAGCCAGGACCAGGGGACCCTGCCACCCAGCCCTGGGGGGCCCTGCCCAGCGCCACCAGACCACTGGCTTGGGCCTCTGCTCTCGAACTTCACACACAGAGGCTGTGAACAAGCGCCTCCCTCCCTTATTTCTCTGTCCGGTCTTCCTGCCCAGCGCAGCACAGCAGCCCTCGGTGCCTGCGGAATCGCAGTTCGGAATAACAGCAAGACAATCACTGTTAGCATCCGGTTGACGTTTTCCAACTGACAAACGTGTTTTCACTTATGCTCTCATCTGCTCTTCACAAGCACCTTAAGAAGTGGGTACTGACCGCTCATTTTACAGATGAGGGGACTGAGTCAGATAGGTCGGGGGAATGGCCAAGGGCACGGAGCTAGTGAGTGGAAGAGCAGGGACCCCATCACAGGTCTTCAGTTCTCGCATACAACATTCTTTTCCTCTCTACCACAGCTGCCTCGAGGGTCCTCTGAGGCTCGAGGAAATGAGAGAGGAGAAGCCTCTTGATGGTGTCAATGGGCCTTAGGTTTTGAGGAGGGGAAGTCTCCCGTCATGCACTTGGAAGGAACAGTGGCCCAGGGCAGCTGGCCAGGTCAGACTGAATCCCGCTGAAGGGAGGGGTCAAAGTGTTCCCAGGCTGACCCAGCCCGTTCCTGGCCCTACTCACGTCCTTGAGGCAGCCCATGAAGTTGTTGCTGACGGGCGAGCCTGGCAGGTCAGCAGTGTTGGGGCTGCCCCCAATGTAGAAGAAGTCATCAGAGCCCAGCATGGTGTAATCCTCCTGCGTGTAGCCTGTGGTGGTCAGGATCCCGTCCACCGAGATGGTCACCTGCCCAGCCCAGGGAGGGAGGGGGAGAGACAAGGAGACAACGGGCGTCAACTCCCCACGAAGACCCACAGGCTGGGCAAGGGAGGGGCCAGGGGGCAGCGGGGGAGGGGACCCCCATTTTTATGTCTGCTTGTCTCAGAGGAGGAACAGTGGGGGGAGAGAAGGAAGAGGGGTTAGGAGGCAGCACAAGATTTGATGGTTTCAGGGTCGGCTAAGGCTGCCCATGGTCCCCAGCTCAGCAGGCAGAGGACTGAAGGGCACTTGAAGCGCTCACCATGAAGAAGGCCAAGAGGCAGTTTCTGGAAGTGATTCTGAGTGCGAGTGGAGACCCCAGGACAGGGCCCCATTACGGGGGTATGCAAATGGCACCCTCGCTTCTCTCCTCTTGAATGTGCTCCCTGGACCCACATGTGATTTCAGACCGTCTTTCATAAATGAGGCAGAGAACACCCGTTCTCCTTGGATCTTGGTGGCCTCCACTCACCCGCAGCTCTCCCTTGGGGGCGCTGAGGAGTCCTTTCAGTCTCAGCCCAGTAGGGAGATGGAAGACAGCAAGGGCATGAGGAACAAGAACCAGATATTCCGGGGCAGTCTTGGGACTTCCTGGCAGATGCATAAACCACTCCCACCATAACTCCCTGGCTTCAGGCTGGTCCTAGCCCTCTTCCTGAGTCTTTACTTCCCAGGCCCATCTGTATTCGGGACATTCTCTTGTCTCCCAAGGAGAGGGCAGACATCTACCTATGCATCAGCCCGCCTTCTTTTCTTCATTGTCTTCCGTCTGACGCCACCAGCAATACTCTAAGGAGTCAGGGCCAGGTTAGGGAACGGCGGGGTCAGCGGAACAGGGCAACCTCATGATTCCTTGACCTTGGTTTGCAAAGTCAGGTAAGAAAGCCAGACGGGGAGGGACGGGGGAGTCCGTGGTGTTCCGAGGAGGTGAGAGAGGCTCAGTAGTGGCCTGGAGAAGGCAGAAGTGGCCTGCCCCCTCTGACACTCTGACTGCCCCCTCCCAGGCAAATGCCCACCTGGGCCCTGAAAAGTCTAGCCATAGGAGCAGCCCACAAATGTTCCAGACACCCAGCCAGGCTGTGGGGGAAGAGCTGAGGGCTGCGGGACCACGGTCCCCACTCTAGGAAGGCTGCCATTTAGGACAGTCAGCTGAGAAAAGTGGGCAGGCTCCTGCAGGGGCCAGCAGGAAGCTGGCTTACGGTGACCCAACACTGTGCTTCCACAGGCCACAGCTTACTCCCCTGTTCCCCCTAAAATGTGCTTCGGCACCCCCTTTTCAGGCAACGTCTGGAGACTGGGGCCTTCCAGTCACATCCTGCGACGTGCCCACCCACGCCAGTCCATACGCACGTGCCATCAGCCATCTTCCAGCAAGTGGTCTCCAGGGCACCATTGTCACGGGGGCAGGGGGTGGGTGCTAGGAACTCCTAAGGGACATAGGCAGAACCTGGGCAAAGGGAACTTCCCCTGCAAGACCCCCGAGTCCCCTTGTGCTGGGCTGGAGCCTCACACGGAGTGAGGTGGGGCTGAGCAAAGCGAGGGCTGAAGGGGCCGCCTCCTGGGAACCATCAAACCTTGTGCTGGGGGACTTGGTTCAAGGACGGAAGGTAAGGGGTGTATTTTTGGAAGGGGGCAGTTTGAAGCTTTTGAGTCTTGTTTTGACGGGAGAGTTGGTCATTATTGTTCATCTCTTCTTCCCTCCACCCCACCCGAGGCTGGGAAGTGGGGACCTGGGTGGAAAAGGGTGGGGTCAAAGTATTAGTCACAAAAACATGCAGACAAGATTAGAACGGGCAGAGGGGTGCTGGAAGAAGGGAGGAAGGGGACTGGGATGAACGGGGGGGATGAGGCAGAGGGAGGTGGCAGGGGAAAGGGTCTCTCTGGGACAAAGTCAGCTCCATCCACCCTCCGCCTCCACTCCTGGCGCTACACTCAGAGACCAGGGACTGGGCCACTATTTCGTTCCTGAGCCTACGTCTGGTCACCCCAACTAGATGGTCAGTCGCTGAAGGGGGGCCACTCGGCCCGACATGTCCCTGTAACCGTACTAATCCCAGCACAATCCAGGGGACACATCGTGGTCATTAAAGGTGAACGTCAACTCACCTCATGACTCAGGGCCACACTTGGCTCTCACTGCCTGTGTCCCATCCATAAACCCAGCACCTTGGGAGTCTTTGGTGGCCAGAACCTCTGCTCTGCTCTGAGCCGGGCGCGCCTGCCTCTGTGCAGGTGGAGGGCCCTCCTGGCCCTGGAGCTCCCCAGAAAGAGGCCCTTCCTTTGGCCTCCACCAGTACGCTTGGCCTTTCAGCCCACCTGAGCGTCCCAGCTGTGTCCTTCCTCCCCAGCCCATTAGCCAGGGCACCGGCTACTGGCATCTTCTTCACTCTGTGGGCCCTTTTGGCTCACTCCATTCGGCCAGCTCACCTGCCTTTGCCCTCTTACAGGTAGAAGGACCTGACTTGGGAGGGTCCTCCTTAACTCCCCTCCAGAGTGGATGCAGATATGACCTTGCCCCCCATGGGTTTATGCAAATCACTGCCACGTGGTGCCCCCCCATCAGAAGAGGGCCTCCTTAATCACCCCTGGATCTGTCCCTCAGATTCACAACTATCTTTTTAGAGCAGGCCTGACCCAGAGGTTGGGGGGACAGGGTAGCAGGAGGCGGGGGTGACAATAAGGAGGTGCACAGAGAGGGGTGGGGAGGTGGAGGGAGAAAGGGGGAGACGGGCACTGGGTGGAAAGAAAGCCAAGGGCAGGGGGCATGGAGGGAGGTCTCTGGGGTAGGCAAGGAAGGAGATGACTGAGATTAGTAAACCCGACTGTTCCCTCAGACAAATCAAAGTCCAGACACAAAAATGGCAGGTTCGTTAGTAAAAGCAGGAAACGGGGGAACAATTCCCCCATCCCCCTCCACCCGGGGGTTTGTGATGCCCCTGCCCCCCAACCCCCCCGCGCAGCTTCTGGAAGGGGTGGGGCTGGCGGGGGAGGAGGGCAGGGGGGACCATGCGACACAGAACAGCCACTGCAGCTAGGACACATGCGGGTTAGAGGGCCAGCATGGGGGGCCAGGCCCAGCAGGAGAGGCGAGCGTAAGGCAGCCACAGGTGAGAAAGCATGCAGGCGGGGGAGACAGGGAAGAGCAGAGATGGAGGCGAAAGAGCTGTGGGGGTGCAGAAGGAGAAGCTCCCTTCCAACAGAGGAGGGCAGAGGAGCCACCACCGGGACAGAGACACTTATGGGTTGAGAATCAAAGGGAAGGGACATTAGACTCGGACCTTCCTCACCAGAGGGTGCCCCGGATGCTCATTCCCATGGTCCATTCATCACTGCTCACCAACCCCAGACACACCTGCTCACACACCACATCCTACCTACTGAAGGCAGTGGGAGGAAGTTTTGACCAGCTTGTGTCCAAGCAGCATCCTTTTCATCTTCAGGACCATGGCTAGGACCCCAAGACACAGAAGAGACTCTGCACCCAACCCACGCCAATCCACTCAACACAGACAAGCCAGGCCCTGCGTGGGGACTGAGGAGGCCTGGAGGAAGGAGCCACAGTTCTGCCCTGGAAGAGCCATGCCCAGCCAGGGAAGAGGGGAGGAGCACAGAAGACACAGGAGCCCAGCAACCAGCCTTCCCTCCACTCCTCAGGAGCAAGGAGGGTGGCTGCGAGGGGCAGCCTATGACCTGGGTGGGCTCTCAACCCTCCCTGTTGGCACCACCACTCTTCTGCTCTGCTTGTCTCCCCTTAGGCAGGCTAGCAGGATGTGAAACCAGGTCCTGGCCACAGATATCCCCAAGGGGCACTCCATGCCCACCAGGCTCCAGGAAGAAAGGCTGAGGAAGAGGGGACGCACCCCTCTGGCATCACTGGGATCCTTTCCCAGGTCCCTGCTGCGATCACAGGGTCACTGACCTCCTTGAGAGGGAAACTTACTTGAGGGACAATAAGACTGAGGGCAGGGCTTTCTGACTTGTGGGCTGGCTGGCTGGGCTTTGGGATTCATGAAGCCCCTTGACATTGTATGTAAAATTGCACCAATGGGCATTTTGTCTCCTGTGAGACTTCATTGCTGTGTCATCAAATTCTCCAAGGGATCCGTGAGCAAAAAGTGGCTAGGAATAACTCCTTTAGGAAAAAGGTCCTGGCCTCCCCGTGGGATTGAGTCGGGTGGGAGCAGGGCATGAAGACGAGTTGGGGAGGAGAGAAGGATGGCCAGGGGAGGTCGTGCAGCCCTGTCGGGTATTTAAGTTCAGCCATCTGCTTGCGGTGGGGAGAAGCTAAAGAGAAACAGGTTGGAAAGACACACCAGGAAGGTGACCCAGCCACCAATTATGGTCCTACAGCACATTCTGACCTCTGGATCTGATCACGTTTAGGAATAGAGGGGAAAGACTTCAGATCAGAAATCCTGAGTTCTCCTCTAGCCTTTACCATTTTCCAGAACAATCTCATTTTACCTCTCTGACTCTCACCTGTGAATACGGTTTCACAGCTCCCTTCACTCCAACTCTCCCAGGCTTGCTTACCACGAGGATCCAATGAGATAATCAAGTGAAAGCACTCAGCTCTTCCTTAACTAGCTACGTGACCCCAGGCTTTCTCTGCGCCCCAGTTTCCCCATGTGTTAACTTGGAATGACCTCTGCCTGTTGCCTGCACTCTAGGCATTCAACAAGCTTAAATGATATTCAAAAGGTGAGAGCTATTTAGAAGAACCAAAGCCCCCAGTGTATGTACAAAGAACTCACTATTTTTCCAAGAATACCTCCATCGGCCTGACCACACCTAACCCAACCCTCTCAACTGATCGGCCTTTTTGGGCTGTACCCACTCTCCCCCACAAGGAGAAATGCTCAAGTCACAAGAAAAGAGTCCGTCTAAATGAGTCAGAAAAGATAAATACAGAACCGACTGGAATCCGGGTGAGGAATGCCTGGGAATCAGAACAGGTTGAACCCGTCCCCCGTCTCTTCCGGTGCCCTGTTCTCCAACTCCAGCCTGAAAGAGCTGATCCCTGGGACAGGTTACTGAGGGTTTGTGAGGCCACTCAGGCCACCAAGAGGCAACCAGCTCTGATCATCGAGCAGTACTGCTCACGCAGGAAAGTGTGGACTTTGCAGACTTAGAATTTAGCAGGAACTTTCCCTGCCAAGATGAAACCAGCTAGGGTTGTTTGATTCTTAACCAACTTATCCAAGCCACTCGTCTTTCCTCCTCCTCCCCAGGCCCGATTGCTGAGGCATTCTGGGGTTTCATGTAGTTATTTTGGGACCGATTCCTAGGAAGGGTCAGTAATAGGATCTCCGATGGGGCCAGAGATGCCAAATTCTCCAGGGTGTGCTATGGGAAGGGAATCGCTTCTTTACAAAACATCCCTGCCCTGGAAACACTGAGCTAATCAGTGAACATTTTATAAAGCTTAATACAATTATAATTCCCTTTACAGAGTACAGATGCTTTCACTTCCACTACCCTTCCTGACCCTCACGCTGACCCCGTGAAACAGGCAAGGCGGGGATATGATCAGCCCGTTCAGGAGATGAGGAAACAGCTTCAGCCCAGTTCACACGGTCAATTTTTAACTGAATTGAGACTAGAAGGAAGGTGTGCAGGGTCCTAATTCTCCAGTGGTATTCCTGACGTGCTTAGGGTGTACCACATGGGTTTATCTTGCCTCCCTTCTGTCCCCAAAGTCACAGGTTGGCTGTCCAGTGAAGCTCTCTGAGACGAGTTCCGAATGCCCAGCTCCTGGCGGGGACACAGTGGCCTGGCTCAGGGGTTGGCAGCAGCCGATTCCTAGAAGCAGCAGCTGGAGAACAGAGCCCGTGGAGGGGTGGAGCTGGGACCACCTCTGGCTGCATCTGAACACCGACTGGGAGTGGCCAGATGAGGTCTCGGATTGGAGAGGGCTGGGATGGCTGTGGCCTCGGACACTAGCTCGGGGACGGGGCTACCACGGGTCTGCGGGTGCAGGAAAACACGGACCCGCGAAAGCGTCAGGACAGGCCAAACGTGGCCTCAGAGGTAGAGCCTCCTGGGAGGTGGGGAGCCCCTGGGATTGGGAGCCCCGGCTCCCACGCTTCCCTCCCAGTCAGCCAGGCAGCCGCCCAAGCAGCGCAGGCCCCGTGGGAGCAGACACGTCCATCTGCAGGGTCCCCAGCCTGGTGCTCAATCACTCTGCATTATTAATAGGTGATGACTAACAGCCCGCTGCCGCAGAGCCAGGACCGGGCAGGCAGGAGGGAATCCCAGGGGACGGCGCACAGCGAGGCCTGCAGGCACACACTCTGAGGCGGGGCGAGGCACAAAGGGCCAGCTCCTGCCCTGCTCCTGCCCGTCACGGCCCTACAGCCCACCTCCATCCAGAGCCCTCACCAGCCTCAAAAACACACACAGTCACGCTGCCCGCAGTTCACACCAGCGTCTACACATGCAGAGTCCCCAGAAGTCTCACAAACACACCGCACAGTCTCCCACTAACACCCCCTAAATGTCACACCAACATTTACACACAGTCACACCCACACACCAACACACACCAGCTGCCTTTTCACACACACCCACACCAACACTCACCGGGACTGAGCCCAACCCAAACAGAGGAGCCTGGCGACGAACGACTACCCCGACTTCCCCTCTGCGGGCCCCCTCCTCTCACCCCCTCAGAGGCCATGCGGGGCAGGCAGGGGGCGGAGAGGGGACGGAGATGGAGGGGAAGGAAGACAGTGTGAAACACAGTGTTAGTCAGAGCAGCAGAGCGGCGGGGAAAACTGGACGCTGTCCCTGGTGGGGGAAAAGACCATTCATGCCATGCAAGATGTGGGGGAGACGGCACCAGGAACCCTCAAGGCTGAGAAGTGAGGGAGGGGATGTCACCTCTTCCCTGGCAGCCAGCGTGGGGCAGCCCCCAAACTGATCTGAACTGGTGATTTGAAGGCTCTGGACTGGTCCCAGGCCACTCCGCATCTCCCAAGGCCATTCCTCCACCCTGGGGAATCTGCCCAACTGGCTGCCCGTGGAGGCGTCACCCCCAGCCCTCTCCCTCAACTCGAGGGGCCCATCCGGGAACTGACGGTGAGCAGAGCATAGCATGTCATGGGATGGTGTTTTCCATGGATTTTCAGGAGACCAAGAAAGAAACTAAATCAAAGAGAAAAAACAAGGGAGCGGGGGAAAAGGAACAAAATAAAGCAATAGAAATAAGCAGCCTGGCCTCGGGGCTGGTCTAACCAGAGCCGATGAACGTGGGGCCTGCCCCCAGGTCTCTCTGGCCAGGAATCTGAAATCAGGAGTCAGGGGTTAGGGCAGGGACAAGCCAATTCCTCGATCTCCATTTGTCTTTTGGATTTGAGTTTGGACCAAAAAAGAAAGAAAAGGGAAAGAGGAAAACGAAAAGAGAGAGAAGCAAAATCTAAAGATTGTCCAGGACGCAAAAAAACAATTGGAAGAGCAAAACAACCAAAACCAATCAGGGAAAGGAAACCAAAGAGGGAGAATCGAACAGTTAAAAAAACCCACGGCAAACCAAACGGTAAGACAATTAGAGTGATATCTACCAGATAATGCAGTTTGTTTACCATAGCGTGTCCAATCCCTGCGTGCTTCACCGGAGATATGGGGAGGGGCGGGGGGGTCAAAAACCAACAAAGACAACAACAAAAGAACAGAACGAAAAGAAAAGAAAAATAAAATGACCAACTGTGAAACTCAAGGAAGGATGAAAAATATATATCCATATATATTTGGTCGTTTGTTCAGACCCTCCCACCTTAGGTCCCGCTAAAGTATTTTGTTTAAAGAAAATTAAATTATAATGGGAGGGAGAAATGAAACACACACAGAAATTAAACCCCTTCTTCTCCCGGTTCCTCCCCCAGCCCGCCTCTGGATTCCTCTTCCCGCCCCATCCCCTCCCGGAAGAGCCGGCTGCAGAGGAGAACAGAACAGTTAAAGACCTTGGTTAGTAGAGAAGAAAACAACAAAAAACTGGACCAAGAAAGCAAAGACTTAAAGATGGCCGACATTCCGCAGATGAGACAGAAAGGTTAGTTCGGTTTTTCACTCATACCTTGCCCCACCTGGCCCTGCCCATCCCTTGGTCCCCTGGGTTATAAGCGTGTTAGTAACACACACAGAGTCGGTAACGGGGTTTTCCAACAGAGGGTGAGAGGGGGAAGGCAGGGGTTAAGAAGCAGACCCAATTATGCGGTATTAGTAAGTCCTGTCAGCTGAAATGTTAGGGAGTTGAGGGGATGGCAGGGAGGGGAGCGAGGGGTGTGAGAAAGGGGTGGGCTATGGCCTCGGGTCATGGACCATGGGTTTGTTGGCTAACTGGTCAACCAGACGGCTTTCCAGAGAACTGCCTAGAGAGTGAGTTGGCGCTGGCCAACTGGCTGACCAGTGACCATGTCGAGTTAATGGGTTAACTGGTTGGTGATGGGCCAGCTGGCTGTCAGGCTGGGAGAAGAGGGGCCAAAGCCCCTAGAGAATCACAGGAGAGGCGACTTCATTTGGAGGCAGAGAGAAGGGGTTCCCAAGGAGCACCGGAAGGGATATGGGTGTCTGCTTTTCCTGGGGCTGGAGGACGGGGAAACAGACCCAGGGAGTCCTGGGGGAGCAGGGCAGCTCCTCTTTATGTTTTCGTTTCTCTTCCTTGAGAAAGGGAGAGAGAGAGAGTCGCCACCAGAAAGGGAAGGGGAAAGCTGGCCCTCCATGGACTGGCAGAGGGCTCACTCTCGAGTCATGTCTAATCATCCCGAACCCTCCGCCCCTCCCCCCAGCTCCCACCCCTAACTGACTCCTCCTTCCTGCATTTCCCACAAAGTCCCCAAGCTTCTCCTATCACCTTATGCTCCTGGGAGCAGCCGTCCCTCCCAGAACTAAGTACTCATCACCACCACCCCTGCAAGTCCCTGGAATTGGGAAGGCTTTCCCAGCAGCCCAGCCTCCTTCCATGCACACCCACAGACCGCTGAGCCTCCACTCCCCATCGCCAGCATCCAAAATTCGTCTCCCCCAAACACCGCACTGTACAGAGGAACAGGGAGGCCCACCGACCTCTAAAATCTATGACTCCTCCCTAAGCTATGAGCCAGCTTCTCCCCCAGTGTCTAGAGTCCCCACCCCCCTGTGGCTCTAAGTTCATTTTCTCTTCTCAGGGCCAAAGACAGCAGCAGCAATTACCTTCACAATGACCCTGGTCTTTGGGGAGGAGAGTCAAAGGGACTGAGGCAGCTTCACTTAGGGCGTCAGGAGGCGGAGGGATACTCTTGCATCGTGACCATTAAACACTGAACTGCACCCCCGAGAGTGTGAGCGTGAGAAGGAGAGGTAGTCTAGGGCCAGACCCATTAGTTAGAGAGTTATTATAAGCAGTGGGCACAGGACTAATTCAGGAAGACAATTAATAAGGGCCTTGTATAATTAAAAATAACAGAATTCAATATTTAGCAGCTAGAAGAAGTGCTGAATAACCAATATTAATTATTAGTGATGCAGAGGCAGTTTACATAGCAGGATGACAAGGGTCTAATTCCAAGTGCAGTGACGGGAGTGAGGGGGATAACCCAGAAGACAAGGGTTAGTACCACTGGCCAGGAGGACTGTGAAATGAAGAGGCCAACTAGTCAGAACGAGGAACAATTAGTTTCAAGGCAGCTAAACCAATTGCATCCAAAAAGATCAGAGTTGGGGCCGGCCCGGTGGCCCAGTGGTTAAGTTCATACATTCTGCTTCGGCGGCCAGGGGTTCACCGGTTCGGATCCCGGGTGTGGACCTACGCACCGCTTGTCAAGCCTTGCTGTGGCAGGCGTCCCACATATAGAGTAGAGGAAGATGGGCACAGATGTTAGCTCAGGGCCAGTCTTCCTCAGCAAAAAGAGGAGGATTGGTGGCAGATGTTAGCTCAGGGTTAATCTTCCTCAAAAAAATAAAATAAATAAAATAAAAATCCGAGTTGTCTGGTGTCACTGTACTAGTCGAACAAGTCAGGGGAAAAAAGGGCATTGGAGGTAAAAATCCAACTACTACTCTTTTTGAATTAGAACTGGTTGTGAAGACTAAAATAAGAAAAAAACAGTTTTCAACTTTCACAGACAACTTTAATTTTTAACAAGATAAAAATCAGAAGAGCCAATTAAGAAACAGGATTGGGAGGGAAGAGATGTGAGTTCAAAGCCTGGGCCTCCCAAGAATGTGTCAAGACATCCAGGCTTCCTCTGAAAAAGAGCAAGGCTGGAGTGGGTGAGACGGGGCCCCTCCAGAACCGGAAGCCAGTCCACGGTGATCACAGCCAACAACAGGGCAATCGCCGCCAAAAAAAGGCTAGAGTGGAGCTCCCACTGGAACCCATTCCTGGTGGCCTGTGACACAGCACAGGTAAGGGGTACATGGGAGCCCATGCCTTCCCAAATGCCAGGATCTGGAAGCCTGGGGCTCCAGACTCACAAATGAGCCATGAAGGCTGAGGGTTCTCAAAGTCCAGGAGCACAAGAGTGACAGCACATGACGAGGGAGGAGGGCAGCAAGTCATCGAGGGGAGAGCTCAGTCACCATATCAAGTGTAACTTAACCCCATCTCCACCTTGAACTCTGAGTGTATTTCTAGCCCCTCAGGAAAGCCAGGAGGAGGATCATACACCGAAGTCGCAGACATCTGCATGAAGGCGATCTCTGGGCGCTTAAGCGAGCAAAGCTCAAGACAGAGAAGAGGAGCCAGCTCCACTCACAGATTAGAGGGGCCCATTTCTCAGAGACAAGCAGAACATCCCGATGGTTTCAAGATTCTGGACACCCACGAATGGCAGAACCACAAGACAGACTATGGCCACCTCTGCATTTCGCAGCAATGACGACCACCAGCTCTGCCCCCCGCCCCACCGGGAGGCAGAGAAATGGAGCAGCTTCAAAGTCAGGCAGACTCCCAATTCTACAAATTCGTGACCGGGTAACCTTGGGCAAGTTCTTTAACCTGCTGAGTCTTGATTTCCTCGTTGATAAAATGGGGCTATCTCCCACTTCACAGGATTGTTATGAAAATTAGGTGAGATACAGAAGAGAAAAGAGACCCTTGAACTCCGGCTGGTAGAGGGGGGATGGGACAGTGCCATCTGAGAAATGCTGTAAAAAGGGGATAATAATATAATAATAATAATAATCCTGAGAAAATTCAGAGGAGGGGGTGGGAGAGGCTTTCTTATAGGCTCGAAAAGTGAATAGGACTTTTTCCCAGAGGACAAGAGGTCTTTCGATGTTCACGTGAAATACATGTGCTGGGTTCTCATGTCCAAAATTTCACCAACTGGCTTCAAGAAAGAGCCCAAATGAGCCAAAAAAAGCAACTAAAAATACTCAAGAGCTGCTGCTTTAAGCCCTTAAGGAGCATACCACCTAGAAGGAGAGAAAAGAAGTGAGCACAGATATGGACCACACAGGCGGAATGCGCTGAGGGGGCTGGAATACAACGGAGAAGGGACACTGGCTGGAGGTGGGAGGTCAAGGAAGGCTCTATGACGAAGGTGGCGTGTGAGCTGAAGGATTGAAAAAGAAAAACACCAGCTTGCCCCTGGCGCTCCCGTGGTGCCAGGCCCCAGGCTTTAAGGCTCCGCCTTGGGTGGTCATGGGCTCCTCCCACTTTGCCCAGCAACTAAGTGCTGCCTCAAGTCACCGGAACTAGTGGCGGAGCTGGGATTTGAAGCCAGTCCGTCTGAGTCAAACCCCAGCTCTAGGATTTCACCCAGCAGAAAAGAGGGTGAATGGTGGTGTCAGTGGGAGAACCGTGGGCACACAGAGGGGAGCTGAGGAAGCCAGCACAGAGAGGGTACGCAGAGGAGCATGGCCAGGCCGTAAGACAGGGCTGGAGACGTGCCAGAGAGGAAAGTGGGGGAGGCAGCCCCTAGCGCCTGCTGGACCCTATCCTTGGAGGGCTCCCTCCTTGGGGTCCAGGGGAGCTCCTGAAAATCTCCGCATTGACGAGCAGCATTATGGGAGCTGAGCAGGGGGAAGCACCCCATGATATTTTGGTAGCCAGCTTGTCTTCCCAATTTGGTGCTGGCTAAGGAAGAAATGGGTTTGCACTCGGCTTGCATGGTGGTGGGAGGGGCATGGGCCTGGGATTAAAACAGGCCTGGAGAGTCCTCAGATGTAATCGTTCCTGCAGAGATTTCCCCAAGAGACACCTCCAGTCACAGTGGCCTCGAGGCTGGGTTCGGAGGGAGAGGTAGGAAAGAGCAAGGTGCTGTCACAGCCAGGCCTCCTCCAGTCCTAACTGTTATGTTCTAAGGGCCTCTAGATGATTCCTGGGACGATTATCCAGCTCTGGGGAAGGGGGGAAATTCCACCTCCTTCCAGTCTTTGGAGCTGGCGTCTTGACCCACTCCGACGGCTGCAGAAGCAAAGGGAAGGGAGACCCCCTCCGTACTCATTCCGGGGCAGGCCTGCCCCAGGAGGCATTCTCCCCGGCCATTCTCACCACTTGGGGAGAACAATGTGGAACCCAGTGTTCTCAGATCCTGGCCATCTGCCCTGCAAGGCAGAGGCAAGCATCATTTCTTGCATCACCTCCCATCCTCGCTCCTGGGCCACAAAACCTGGGGAGACAGGACACTGGTTCAAACCAGCCACCCCCAACCCCTCACCCCCTCGGGTCACAAAAGGATTTTTCCAATCCCAGGACGTCATCTGGACCCTGTGAACACTTATTGGAGCAGGGTTTCTCCACCTGGGCACTACCGACCCCATGGGCCAGAGCGTTCCTTGCAGCGTGGCTGTCTGCAGTGTGGGGTATTGAGCAACATCTTGGCCTCAACCCACTAGATGCCAGTAGTCCCCTCCCCTGAGTTGTGACAACGCAAAATATCTCCAGACATTGCCAAATGTCTCCTGGGGGGGGGGGGGGCAGGCACTGCCCTTAGTTGAGAATCACTCTCTAGGGAAGCAGGACCCAGTAAGCTATTCTTAGAAGCCCTGAGAGACAGGCACTCAAAGGGCCTGGGGAGGATGGACTCGGCCACAGGCTAGGCCTGAGCGAGGGCCGTGAATCCAGAGCACAGGCCTGAGGCTGACCTTCCACCTGATGGTCACCATGGCCCAAAAAGGGCTGCACCTCCCGTTGATGGACGTGGACTGGAGCCACTAAATCCCTCCAGAAACCCTCTCTAAAGAGGGCTCTCAGAGTCTCTAGGCAGACACCCTCCTTGGCCCCCAAGGCCTGTGTTTGGGTCAACGTGACCTGACTCTGCTCTGACCCATCTGGTGGCACAGGCCAGGAGGAAGTGGTTTCCATCCGTGGCCAGCTTGGACCTACAACTCTGGGAGCCCTGGAAGAGGCTACCATGAGTCACACTCTATACTGGGTGCTGTCGAGGTCAGGCCTCACCCCCTCTGAGTGGCTTCCCCACCTCCCCTAGCCACAGACTTTTCCCTCCTCTCAATGTCTCTTCAGTTCTAGAACGTTTAACGTTTCTGCCGCCCAGTTGGCACTTGCATGGCTCTGCTCTGCTCTGTCCACTTTTAACAGATTCATCCTGTGTCCTCAAGAGCCGAAGGGCTAGGCGGGCAGGGACATGTCTTTTTCCCCCTGCCCCCTGCATGGATGAGCAATACATTTGTTGACCACCGACACGTGAATAGGGACTCCGGGCTTGCAGCTTGTTGCCAAAGGCAGGCCCACATGACAGCACTGGCCCTGGGGGGGGAAACCAGCAAGAAGCACCAGAGGCAACTCCCCCCCAGGAAAATGTGTGTGGCACCAAAAAGTATGACAAATGTACATGACACACTCAGGCTTGCCCAGACAGTAGTGACAACACAGGACGGCCCTCCAGCTGGGTCAGAGAATAATGTGGCGTGAAGAGGGGCACTGCCCTGAGGAGGCCCCACCAAGGAGACCACTCCTCAGAGCACGGGGGTCACTAAGACTGGGCACATGGCTGGGAGCCCAGCTCCCACAGGTAGCAACAGGCTCAGGAAAAAGCAGGAGGAGGAGGCCCGGGTCCCCACAGTGAGGCGGAGGCACTAAATGACAAGGCTTCCCCATCAGATCACCACCTAGTGGTGTCAAAGAAGAAGAGGTCAGCGGATCCTGACCCCCCACCAATGAGATTTTCAGTGGGATGATGAGGATGAAGACAAAGAGGAGAGGCAATGGCAGGCTGGCCACCACATAACGAGGCCCAGGAAATACAGAGAAGATAGTAGGTAAGAGAAGGGCTGCAAAGCAGCAGAGCGTGCCTCCGGGGGGTGGGATGCTCCTGTTTGTGGTTGCACTCAGTCTGCAGGAGGTGGGACTGGATGAGCTTCCCTGCCACCAGCTGCAAGGACAGCGATGGACCCGAGAAAAGGACCAGCAGCAGCCCAGGCACCTGGGCCCTGGGAAGGAGTCAGAAGGTGGAGACAGGAGCCACTGTGGATGCACAGCTTTTGAAGAAGGGTCTGGCTTGGCCCCTGCTTGAGGCGGGAACTTCTCAGGGCAGGAAACAGGCTATGGGGGGCTGCTGTCAAGCAGAATCATGGCCAGAGAGAAGGCCCCCCGGTCACAGCTGCCCTGCGCCTTGTGAGAGGTGAAGAGGTCACTAAGAGGACCAAGCTGATGCCCAGAAGCATCAGCACCTCTCCAGGGGGCGAGTCTGGGAGCAGGAGCTGAAGGGACGCAGAGAAGAGCCCTGACCTGCCTGCGGGGACCACCCAAGAGTCCCCTCGGAGCTCCTGCACCGGCTGGCCTGGGAGCCGCGGAAAGAGCCATGACTGCCGGGAAAGCCTGGGCTCCTTTGAGGGACAGGGAAGGAAAAGAGAAGGGAGTGTGCTGCCCACGGGAGAGGCGGGACCAAGCGCCCTCGCCAGTCCTGCTCTCCCTCACGCACCGTGCTCTGACTCCATCCCTGCCTCTACCCCAGAAAGGCCCCACCTCAGGGCAGGCCACCTGCTGTCCCATACGTGCCACAGACTTTCATCGGTGCCTCCCTGCCCTTGTGTCAGGACACCCACAGCTGCTCTGCCAGGCCAGTCTCCCACCCGACAGCACCCTGGGGCCCACCCATCCGGCTTTATCTCACTCCTCCCAATTCCCACATCGCCCTCCCGCCAGATCACCTGATTTCTTAGCCCCGGGTCTTGAAACCCCAGGAACTGCCACCAACATGAGCCCGGCCCTCCCCCTCCCTCAGGCTCCTGCTCTGGGCAGTTCTGCAGCCTCCTCCCTACTTGTCTCCCTGGTCCTTGAAGCCAGCCAGGTGCCACCGCACTCCTGGACCCTCATGGTCCAAGCCTCAGTCTTCTCCAGAAGCACACTCACTGCCCGGCCCTGATGCCTCGCACCCGCACCCCAGGCGGCCCTCTCTCCCAGCTCCCATTCTCCCCAGCTGGCCCCTGGCCTTCTTCCTGCTCCCCCTACCTGGCGCAGGTTTCGGGTGACCCGGACGTCGTGCCAGGCGTTGTCGTTGAACTTGCCGTTGACGGGTTCCACGAGGGCCTCGAAGGCTCCCGAGCCCAGGTTGATGACCAGCCAGACGGCCCCAGACTTGAGGGACAGGTTGACGTAGTCGGCCGACTTGCCAGTGTGCAGCATGAGCCCGTTGCGCTGCAGGGTGCGGAAGGCCAGCGTGATCTCGTCCGTGCTGCTCTGGATGGGGTTGTGTGACAGGTCGTAGCAGAAGAACTCATTGCCTTTGAAGGTCGCCACAAACTCCTCCTTGCCTGGACGCGGCAATGTGGGGAAACGGGACAAGGCTGAGTGGGGCGGGGCTCGCCAGACCTCCCACTTCCCCTCCAGCCACCCAGGCGCAGGTGCTGGGCCCCCGCAGCCCTGCGGCCCCAGTCGCAAGCTGTAGGTCCTCTTCCCTCCCCTGGCCTGTCCACCGTCCTCTGGACCCTGCCGCCTCTGCTGTCAGTCAACTTCACCCATGTCCACTTCCAAAGCAGGAGGCTGCTAAGTGGCTCTCACACCGACAGCTGACAACCAAGCTGCCACAGGGCCAGGCGAAGCAGACACTCTCACTGTCTCCTGCCCCACCAGCCCTCCATTGGCCACTCCCCTAACACAGGGATATAGAAGAGAAACCGACTGCTCCCTGGGAGTGCCTCCCCTGTGGCTGGGACGCCAAGGGTCTCCCGCGTGCGGCCCACCTCCCCTCCTGCCTCTTCTCCGCTGACGGCCATTCTCAGCTCCCGAGGACAGTTTCAGGCCTCACCATGGGCAATGGGACCAGTGGGCCTGTTGTGCAGCAGTGAGCAGAGGAGAAGAACGGGGAAGCAGTGGGCAGGGGTAAGACACATGGGAAGGGAATGCAGGTGACAGAAACATGTGCCAGGGAGCAGCAGGCCATTGGGTGGGGTTCACATGGTGGCCATGACGCCAGCTATCACCCCCACCCCCTGCTTCCTGCTCCAACCTGAGAGGACAGGCACATGGGCCCTGGGCAGAGAGCCTCCGAGGGGCCCCAGAGGGTGAGTGTGGGTCTCCTGTGCACCAGGCAGGTGGGTAAGGGTGAGAGTGCAAGGGCAGGCCTGGCCCTCGTGCATGCATGTGTGCGTGTGCTTGTGCGTACGTGTAAGCACCCGGCATAGGGCTCCTTCCACTGGCACTTTTTAAGCAGAAGCAAAAATGACTGGCAGAACCTTAGGGATACGTCGCATTCTGCAAGTGGGTGACAAGTAAGAGGACAAAGGCTCAGTGGAGGGAATTTGGGGTCCCAGTCCCAAACCTTCACGAGCCAGAGCCCATGCAGAGGGAAGAGGAGGGGACGTGGAGGTAGGCAAGAGCAGAGGACCTCCTTCTCCTCAGCAAATAAGGGCACAACAGCTCGTCCCGCCCACCTCACAGGGTTGATGGGGGCGACTACCAGCCTACAGAAGGCCTTTAATGGAGTGCAGTAGAGGCCCCAGGCCCAGGAAGGAGCAGGGCATAATGCGGGGGCACACGTACGACCCTCAGAAGGCACCTGCCCTCCTGCGGCCCGAGCCACCGCAGCAGGCGCCACGTGTGGAAGTGGCAGCTCTCCGGGTGCACTTTCTGTGGATGCCCCTCCCCTGCACACAACAGCCCCACTTCTCTCCCTCCGGGCAGGCTGCCCATAGACTCCGTCCCCGCTGCCTCCGGATGCCAAGGCACCAGCTGCTGTCCCAGAGCCTGGCACCCACTCACTGCAGCTGGCAAGGCCCGGTTTCCTGAGGCCACAGGGCAGCGAGGCTGGCGGGGGCATGGGCAACATCAGGACAATCAGAAGCCCCCTCTGCCTACCTAGGGCTCCAGCGGGCAGAGCCGCAGAACAAAGGGGAGGGGTCAAGCAGAGACAAGAAGGGGAAGGTGGGGAAGAACAGAGAGAGGCCCTGTAGGGGAGAAAGATGGGCCGTTGAGGGCAGAGAGGAAATGGAGATGCTGAAGAGCAGTGAGGGAGCAAGAGGTGATGGCAGGAAGCAATCTGGATAAGACAAGGAGCAAGCCAGGAGGGGACAGGTAAGGGTGATGGGAAGAGGGCCAGCAAGGAAAAGAGGACAGGGACCTCTGGGAACGGAAGCCAGGGCTTTCTTGGGGCCTTACTGTTTCCATAGCAACCAGGCCAGCTGCCCAGGCACTGGCGGAGCCAGGGGGCTCTAGGACCAGAAAAGGGAATGTGTTTGACCTTGCGTTTGCCACACACCCACTAGTCCCTCCCAGAAGCCAGGCCTCCCCTCCCACTCCCTCACCTTCACTGCGGTCAAAGAAAATATCACTAAAGGGAGAGTCAAACAGAAAGAAAGGAAAGAATAAGGCAACCACGTGAAAAAGTGATTGGGACAGAACAAAAGAGGCCAGTGAAAAGGAGAGAGGCGGGTCCAGGGCCAGACCAAGGCTGCCAAGGCAAGGTGGAGAAAGGAGGTCATTCCTCGACTCCCCCGGGCCCGCCTCGGGTGTCCTCAGCTGCCAAAGACCGGGACATGCCCCGAGGTGGAAAGAGGCTTGGAGCAGCCAGAGGGAGCCCAAAGGAATTTGAGGAGCGAGACAGAGAAGAGATGAGCGAATATGAACAAGAAAACCCAAGGCTGGTGGTAAGGACAGAGACAGACCCCGCTGGGGAGGAGAGCAGCCAGGCCTCAGGGGATTGGAGGGTGGGGACTCTGTCAGGGTAAGGATGGGGGCCTGCCCTGCCAGGTGCACTCAGAGGAGGGCAAACCCCATCTGGGAGGAGCAAGACCTGAAGCACCAGGGGGGTGCTCTCCTCCATTTTGCCTGGAGGAGAACCCAGAAACTACAACTCCCAGCAGCACTTGAATGGCAATTCCAGCTCCTCATAACCCCTGGTGCAGGAAGGGGGGGCAATCCCTGATACTTGTTTATCTCCCACGGTCCAGGGAGTGTGGAGCCCCACAAGGGTCCCCAGTCAACCTAAATGTGGCTAGAGACCAGTGGTTGCGGTCCTGGATGTCTAAGGGCCATGAGCAGCAGAGCAGCCGCCTCCTTTCCAGGCCCAGCTCAAAGCCCTCCTCTGGGAAGGTCTCCAGCGCAGCCCCCCAGTCCCTCCCTACTCTCAAGCACTACAGCTGTCTGCTCTGCTCATTTGGCGCTTACTGCCTAGTAACATCTTGTACTGCTCCCTTGAGAGGAAGTGCGATGTGAGAAAGAAGACCTGGGCACTAATGCTGGCTCTTCCACCAGCGCTGTGACCTTGGCCAAGAGGCAACACCTCTAAGCCCCAGCTTTCTCCTCTGGACAAAGACGCTAGCATCAGCCTACCTCACAGGTTGCTGTGGGTATCTAGAAAGAGAACAGATCGGGGGTGGCTTCATAAACCGTAAACCATTCCATAAATAAACCACTCTCATGCTGGTACGTAACTTTCCGCGTGTGTGCTGCTGCCTGTCTCTAGATCAATGAAGAAACTAACGGCTCTGCACGAAGTCTGCGATTCTCATACAGTTCGCATGTGCCACACGCTTTATTGTAGTTATTTGTTAGAACGTCAGTGTGTCCCTTGAGAACAGAGACTATTCACCCATTTAAAATAAATGTGCTGAGCACACACCTACGTGTGAGCCGGGAGCTATGTAAAGCACTGGGCTACACGAATGAAAATACCCAATCGCTGTCCTCAGGGAGCTCCGTCTAGTGGGAGGCCAACAGGTAAGTGACAGTACGATGCCGTGTGACCAGCAATATAATGGATGTATAGACAAAGGGAAGGCTGAGGAGAGTCTGGGTTTGCCTGGGGAGTCAAGGGAACACTTCCAGTTGGATGGCCTGGCTGCTTTTGCAGGAGTCAGCTGAAAGAGATACCAAATAACCGGGGAGGAGTGCAGGGATGGCGGAAGTCCAGGCCGGCAGGACGGCACGTACTAAAGAACGCAGACGGGACTCGACAGCCCCGGTGCTTGGCACCCACCAGGCTCCCAGAGGGGCTGTGAAACTGCCCTGTAAACTCTTAGGGAAGAGATTCTCTTCTGAGAGGCAGCCTCAGAGCGGAAAAAGGAGCTGAAAACCTACAGCCCTGAGACAGGCTAAAAGGCCCCGTGCTGGCCTCGGGGGCTTTAGCAAGTGTCAGTTTCCCCATCTGGAAACCAAGGGCAATGAGCCCTTCCACAAAGGGTCATAGATGCATGCGACACATATGTATTATAAATGCCATATCTCCCAACCAGCGTGTGATGGTTAAATGCCGGGGGCCGGGGGCAGGGGAGCAGTTATCTGCTGTGCAGCCACTTTCTAGGGATTGGTCTGAACAACCGCCACAAAGAGACATCTACGTTCTAGACAGAGGTCATAGGACAACTGGGCTTTGAGAAAGAAATGGAGGTTTGTGGCCCTTTGCACCAGGGCAGGTACTGGAGGTGTGGGCCACCAGTCCCTGCGGGCCTCAGAGGGGTAAAAGGGATACGCCTTCGCTAACCCAGCTTCCCCCAAGAAGTGCAGGTAGCCTGCAGAGGGCAAGGGCTGGGCTCTCTGGGGACCGTGGGGTCACTGACCTTTTGTCGGCTGGTGCACATCGCCGGCTCCTCCTCTCCCGGCCCCCCCCTCGGAGAACAGTAAGGACCCTACTGGAGAAGCAGAATTGGGGAGTCAGGCACAGGGGGCTACCCAGCCAGTCCCACCCCAGCCTTGAGGTGACGGAGGGCCCTCTCCAGGGCAGAAGGCCTGCTTGTAGAGCTGGGCGGTGGGTGCCGCTCTTGGGACTCACTCGCTTCGGGGCCTCTAAGGAAAGAGCCAGTTGACAAACCAAGGACCATCGGCCCCACAGACCTCATCAGACTCATGACCACAGACTTCTGCCCTTTGCCCAGGGGTGGGGAGACCGGGCCAGGAGAGCAGAGGCCTCCCTGCTGGGTGAGGAGCCCCTTCTGCTGACAACATGCAGACAGGCCGGCCCCAGGACCTGGAGGCCCTGAGCTCCCGCATCCAGTCTCTGGCTCACGCTCCTCCCAACTCTGCATCTTTGCTCACACCCTCTCTGCTGGGTGACAGTTCATGCTCTTCAGCTCCTTTGAAAGCCTGACACAGGCACCTCTTCCTCCAAAACTGCCCCAATTCACACACCAAACCTCCCTTCTGAGCGTTGCCCATCCTTGAGGCAAACCTGGTTCTCTGTCTACACCTCGTTCATCTACTACAGTGAGTGTTCTTAACGTTGCCTTTGTCCACATCTTTGCCAGTTAGACTGTGGGGCTTCCCTGGGGCAGGGCTGTGGTTTCGGTTTGCTCTTCCTCCCTCTGCTGTGCCTTCAGAAGGGCTGGGAGGTTCTGCCTGGCTGGAGCTCATCGTACTTGTGGGGGGGGGTCCCTTCCTCAGGGATGACTCCCGACTACCCACCATCAGCGCCCAGGCCTCCTCTCCAAAGGCCCCCACCGGCAGGCAGGCACGTGTCACCATGCCTGGGTTCCAGGCCAGCTTGAGCTCTCCGCCCACCCCTGCCAGTGACCTGTGCCCTCAGCACCCGGCTCCCAGGCCCGCCTCCCTTTTGCTAGACCCCACAGGATGGCTTCAGGATGAGGTGAACTCAAGAAAGGAGTTTAAAAGTCCCTATGTGGGCCCTACTCCCACCCCAATCCCAAACCCCAGAACTAAAGTCAGAATAAGACCTGAGCTGTGGACCGTTCTGGATCCTTCGGGCCTTCATCTATGACAAAGCTGAGCCACAGCCAGCACCCCAGAACCAGGCACTGAGAGGCAAGAAGGATGTGAGTGAACCAACCAGGTCCTGATTCCCCACTTGGGACTTCCTCTTTCCCCATGTTTCTTCCCTAATTTCACTTCCCTGCAAGAATCTGAGGCCTCTACCTCCCCAGACCTAAATCCATCCCAAATTCCAGAGCTGAGTCTCTCCCTGCAGCCCAGTGTCCAGCCTGCCTCCAGGCTAAGGAGCCCAGCCCGGCCCTATGGAAGATGAGCCCCGACAAAGGTCGGCCCTGGGCAGGGGATCTCAAGAGAGTCAATGACAGGGAGGCCCGGGCGAGGTCAGAGCTGGGGGCACCACAGTCAGGACTCCTGGGCTCTGTCTCCTGGTTTGCCTAATACCAGGGCTTTTAGATGGTAGGGACTTGGTGGAAGGGAGGCTAAAAATAGATGAATAGTCCCCAAGGCACCACCAATTAAAGGCCGCGTAATCACTAGCAAGTCACTTCATCTCTCTGGGCCTAAACGTCCTCATCTGTCAGATAGGGTCAAGAGACGTTCAAAAGATACAAGGGTGAAGGCGGCCGTGGCCAGCTGTGGTTAGGGATGTCCTACCCCTCCACGCGTCTCTCCTCTCCCCTCTTCACTCCCCTCGTGGAGGGAGGGGCACCCCAGCACAGGGTGAGGGGAAGGAGGCAGCCTAAAAGCCTCTTTCTCCAGCCCATGCTTTTCTCTTTTTATTTAGGTTCATAGAAAAGAAAGAATGATCAGAATGAGTGGAAGGAAATAAAACACCACCATGAGAAAGAAAAAAAAAAGCGAGATACACCACCAGAACGCAAAAAGGTGACTGGAGACAACGGCAGGAGTTCGAACATCTCTTGATGTCAGAAACCAAGGCGAGATGAGGGTGGATGGAGCATGTCGGGGGGAGGAGGGGGAGGGGAGAGCACAGACAGGGACAAGCCCCCCACCCCCAGCCCAGCGCCCACAACAAAATAAAGACACGGCAGAGGAGGGGGCCAGGAAGGGCAGGAAGGAGGCGGGACAGGTGGAGGAGGGCAAAGAGGACCAGGGGGAGGAACAGAAAATCCAGACGCAGGTTGGGGGCAACGCAATCCAATCCAGTCCAAACGGAGCTTCAAACCATACCTTCGCTGTTTAACGTCAGGTGAGCCGGACCTTGGAAAGGGGAAGGAGAGAGAGAAAGAAAGGAAAAAAAAAAAAAAAAGGAGAAAAAAAGAAAGAAAAAGGGAAAGAAACAAAGAAAACACGAGTCATCAAAATCAGCCAGAGAGAGGGGAGAAAAAAGCTTTTTGCTGCCACAATTTAAAAACCCTTTTTAACTTGTGACAGACATCGGGGGAGAGCCCCAGCCCAGAAGCTGAGGAACGGGGCCCGATGCCGAAACAGAAGTTGGAGGGCACAAGAGGGGGAGAGAGAAAGAGAGAGAGAGAAGGGGGCACCGGAGAGGGTGGGGGTACAAGCAGAACCAGAGGAAGGAGGGGGCAGGGAGTCACTGCACACGGAGAAGGGAATTTGGTTTCTTTTTTTTTCTTCTTGCCGGAAAAAAAAAAAGGAAAAGGAGGAGAAGCATGAGGCTCGGAGGGCTGCTTTTTCCTTTTTCTTTTTTTCTTTTTTTTTTTCTTCCGGGAGGCGGAGAGAAAAAAAAACGGTCAACGAGAAAAACGATTCGGATGGAGGAGAAAATAAAACACGACACAAAAATCAAAGCCACCTGGAGAGAGAGAGAGTGTCCTGTTAGCATGGGGCTGAGGGGGCAAGGGGGACCTCCAACCTCCCCCACCCGATCCCAGGACCTGGTGAGCCTGACAGAGAAGGGGAAGACAGGGGCGGGAGCCTGGGCCTAGCAGGAGCCCCCTACCAAAGTGGTTTTGTCCTGTTCCAGTCCTCCCAGCTGCCCCCAACAGGCTCCGTGTGGAGAACCGGCGCCCTGCACACCTGGGCTCAACGAGGGAACTGGGGCTCAGAAGGACAAAGTTAGAGCAGAAGTAGGTAGTTTTGAGAAAGCAGAATCTAGGGGAAACGCTGGAGTAAAGAGAGGGGCTTGGATCCTTCCACAAGGAGGGCTGGGACACTGGGGCCAGTGGTCCCAGACAGCACGGACGGAAGAGGATGGCCGAGACCCACGGGCAGGGGGCCCAGCTCTCTGAGAGGTCACAATCACTCTAGGGACCCTCTTTCTCCAGCCAAGCCCTCTCTGAGATGACCCGAAAGTTGAATTTTGAAAAAGGATAGCGGAAGACCTGTACCCAAAACTGAGAGCAAGATCGGCTGGGATTTTCTCAGGGTTACTTTGACCCCTTGACCTCTGACCCACGGCCTCCTCAGCCTTAGGGGGAGAGACTTTGGCCCATGGGACCAGTTCCCCAGTCCCCTGAGGACACCAGCCAAGGATGGCTCTCTCCCCGAGAGGCTGGCAGCACCAGGCCCCGAGCTGGGCCGAGACCCCAGGGCTCCCCAAGATGACCAGCCAGCGCCACCAAACCTCAACCCTCCCTCGGCCTCCCTGCACAGTGTTGTCTGGCCAACAGGGTGGGAAGGAACAGCCCTGCAGTTCCACATCACCCATGGAAACCATCCCAGCACTGTGGCAATGAGGTGTGGGCCCTGGGGGTGGAAAGCAGAGGCCAGGATGGAAGTATCAAGGGTAAAGAGCTCCAGGTGTCTCTGGAACAAGGCTGGGGGCCAGGAGGCCTGGCTTCCAGGAGAAAAGGCAGGGAGAAGGCCAGGAAGGGCATGGCCAGGGCCAAAGGCCTGGGTCCTGTGGGCAGATGGTTCACCTGTCCCCTTCTCGTCTCTCGGGCGGCATTGGTCTCTCCCCACCTCTGGGGCTGCGGCCGTGTCGGGGAGGGGGCCACAGCTGCCCAGGGCTGCCTCAGGACAGAACAGCTCTTGGAAAGACACAGGTTTCATCCACAAAACAGAAGGGGACCCAAGCGCTTGGACTGAGTCTTATTCCTTATCCCTCTCAATGCCCCCCACTAATTCTTTCTCCAAGAACTACCAGCATCTTCTTCCAAACCCCCTAAATCCAGGACCCAGACTCAGGTCCCTAACCCCTCATCCAACTCTTCCTGGCCAAAATCCAGGCCCAGGAGCTGGGTGCCCCATGAACCCACCCTCTGGTCCCCACAGGCCTATACCACTGCTGGGGTGGGGGGGAGCGGCATCTCTCCCCTCGAAGACCCTTCCACTGCCCAGCTCCCGGCGAGCCTTATTAGCATGCGCACTCTCCCTCTGTCACCACGGCAACCAGCTGCTCAGCTCCCTCAGGCGTGACAGCACCAGCCATCTTGGTGCAGGGGAGGCTGGTTCCTGCCCTGTCTACCCCTGGCTCAGCCCAGCCTGGCCCGGGGGTCTCTCCTTAAGGCCTGCGCGCCGCCTGCCCTGAAACCTCTGCTCCCTCCTCATGTCCCAGCCGCCCTCAGGATGTCACTCCCCATGTCCACCTGTGGCATTAGCCCCTCCTCCCACCACTGGAGAAGAGGCTGGCAGTGACGGATGGCATTACCAAGGGTCCTTTCCTAGGGCACTTTATCTGACTGCTTCTGGGTCTTCTCTCCCTGCTACAAGAGCTGGGGGGAAAGGGGGCGGAGCAACCGGAATCCCCAAAAGGAGATGCTCAGCAGAGGGCTGGGGATCAGGAAGCGGGGTTCCTGGGACTAAGCTAGGCCCGAGGCACAGCATGGAGGGATAGCAAAAGGGGGTGGAGGCACAGAGGACCCAGAGATCTGAAGGGGGAACTGCAGAGTACGGAGTGTAGTGCCAAAGAGGAGGCCCCCAGCCCACCCCGTGAAGCCACTACCTGCCAAACCCACCTCCCCCTTCTCGGTCTCATCCCCTACTCTCCTACCAAAATCCCAGGGAGGACCAGCCTCGAAAGAGGGAAGAAGATATAAGGGACAAGAGTGAGAGACACACAAGTAGACTGTCACAGAGAGACACATGGATGCCTCACATCCCTGGGTGCTTACACACACACACACACACAGACACACACACACCTGCACAGCCACTGACTCGCAAGCACACGCAATGCCTCAATCCAAATCAGTCGGCCACCATGTGCTCCCAAGAAATGGCGAGGTGGCATCCATAGGTCTCATTCCCACTTGTCCCCAAGGCCCAGCTTCCCTTCTTGTCCCGCTGTCCTACTTGCTTGGAAAAGAACTGTTCTCTTTTCGCTCCCCTCCAGCCGCAGCTCACTTCTCCTCCCCCTGCAGCCTTCCTCTCCTGGCCTGGCTGCTCCCCTCTCCCAGGCTCTCTCCTTTATACCCCTCCCTCCACTTGTGTCCTTCCTCTTTCCGCCTCCACTTACCCACTCTCCTTCCTCCCCCGGCAGCCCCTCCTCCACCGTTTTCTCCCTCTCCCTTCCTCCCTCCATCTCTCCCTTTGTTCCGGAGGAGACATGACATCAAGAGCAAGTAAAAGTCACATCAGCACTAAATCTTATCTGCGGGCCTCAGAAGGCTGCGGCCACCAGACACGCAGACTCCCTCTCTCGCACACGCCGAGGTAAACACTGACACACAGAGATGCAGACACAGACAGGACAGATGCAGACACAGATGCAGACACTCCTACAGAGCACACAGAGATGTGGGCCACGTCACAAGGACGCGACGATGGAGGCGCACACACCTCCACACACACTCAGACACATGGACGCAAGCATCTATGGACAGATGTGCACAAAAGTACAGACAACAGAGGAGCAGAGCTACATGAACATGTGCACGCAGATACACACACACACACACACACACACACACACACACACACACAGGTGCCTGCCCACCAGGACCAGGAGACCTCAGGATACCCAAGGAAAAGAGACATCAGCGAGAGAGAAAAGCCAAGCCCTGGACACCACAAGGAAAAATGGATTCCAGCCCCACACTCAGGCCAAGAGCCCCGCCCCTTCCTCCTTTCCCAGGACTCCTGCATCCAGGGCAGGGCCCCGGTCCACGGAGCTCCCAGCCCAGGGCTGCCTGCATCCCCCCCACTCCAACTTCTCGAGATAGAGAATGTGAGGCAGGTTTGGTGACCAGATCACTGCCTGCCTTCTCCGCGGAGGCCCTGTGAGTTCACCTGCAGCCCAGCCTCCAAGCCCGGACCGCCCCACTCAGTCTTCCCTCTCCCTGATCTAATCCCCCGGGAGGAAGAAAAGAAACGGGAAAAACCAAAGCGAGACAGAGAAGGATGGGAACCCAGCCAGAGCCTGGGGAAGGACAGAGACAAAGAAAGAGGTCCCGGGACAGAGCCCTGGAGAAAAAGAGAGGTAAAGACAAAAATCAGAGAGAGAAAAGGCAAACGAAGCAGAAGACAAGGAAAGAAGGGACAGAGAGACCCCGAAGAGAGGCACGCTCCTCGCCCTGCCCTCAGCCTCAGGAAGGAAGAAATAGACCACCCCTCGCTACCAGCCCCAGGACGGGGGCTAGGGGCCTTGCAAGTGTCGGTCAGAGCAGAGAAGCTGCCAGCCTCCCACACCCCTGGCCCAGGAAGGCGTCTCCAGACTGCAGAGCAGATTCCACCCAAGCACGGCCCCCAGCCCCTGGCAGCATGGCCTTCCGAAGCTCCTCACTCACTTCTGGGCACTTCAGAACCCTCTGGCCCCATCTCTCCACCCCGCTCCCCTTCTCCTCCCAAAGGAAGAAGAAAGTCTGCCGCTGGAGATCGGCAAGTGGAAGGGCCTGCCCTCACCTGGCAGTTCTCCCCAGCAAACCAGTAAAGAGGGAACGAGCCAAGGTGGGGCTGAGGCAGCCAAGAGGACCCCCAGACATCCTTCCCCCAGGGACCCCAAATGTGGGCAGGGGAGGAGCCCTTAGATGGCCAGCGACACCCCCTCACACAGGCCCCCCCAGGACAGACCTGCCACCCCAGTGACCGAAAGGCATCACTCACCTTCCATGGGGTGCTCCTCTACAGGCCAGAAGGTTCAGGAAGGGGCGAGGCAGAGAGAGAGAAAAGGAGAGCTGTTAGCAAGGGTACCGAGGACAGGGCTCCAAGGGGAACGATGTCCCCAAACCCACCCAGGCCCTGAAGTCACCCAACCTGGAAGGTTCTGCTGGGGATGAGACAGAGATAGAGCTGTTTCCTGAGTCACTGCCTCACACCCAGGGTCACACAGTCCAAGAGGACCCAAGGCTCATCTTACATTTCAGGCAACTGAGGCCCAGGGCAGGGAAGTGACCGCTCAAGGTCACATGGAGAACTGGAGGCAGAGCCAGGAGTGGCAGTCAAGCGTCAGCCTGACTCCCCCAGGCACGCTCCTCCCCTGCACTCCATTGCATCTCCGAGACAGATGGGGACACGCTCACACAGGGCTCACCCGAGACACACGCTCGGTGACACACTGACACACATAGGCACTTATCGATCCAGAGATACGTATAATCTCTCACACAGCTCACACCTGAAGCCTTTGCACACATGGACCCAACTGCCCCCAGCCCCAGCCCCCCAGGGGAGAAATGTCATTGGTCTGCAGTCAGAAAACACAGTTCTGCCTCAAAGTGCTGTGTGATTCCCATCTATCTCAGTTGCTTAACCTCTCTGAGCTCCCAGTCCCTTTTCTGCAAAAATGAGAGAGGTGGACTAGATCGCTTCTGAGGGCCCTTTCGGCTCTGGTTCTGTGATTCTAAGACAAATGCCTCCTTAATAGCTGGGTGAGGCAAAAGGCACTGAAGGCCAGAGGGGCCGCTTCAGTGATGGGAGGGGGTCAAAATTCAGTGGGCCAGACTGGGCCCTCCCTAGGTCACGCCACAGCCCTCTTATTGGAGACTGTCCGGGCCTGGCCCTGGAGCTCACCAATGGGTCAGGGAGAAGAGGAAGGGAGAGAGCATGGAGACGGTTCCTTCAACTTAACTACAACTCCTCAAGCACGCTGGGCTCTGGCCTGCTTCGTACGAGGGCCCAGCACCCACTCTCCAAGCATTTCTGCCGTGCCCACCTACAGGGGCCTGTAGAGGAAGCAACAGGCGGCAAGAGAAACAGCGCAACCTACACACACACAGACCCAGTGGGGGAACACTCGCGCACACACACCTGTGGGCGCCGGAACACACACATATACACAAACAGCTGTTCCGTACACACTCACACCGTCTCCTCCTACCTCCACCCTCACTTTGTGCTATTTGCTCACTCGCTCCTAGGGGGTTAGCTCTACTGCAGAAACACATGCTGGCATTTATCCTACCTTATAGCACCCCCTAACACATGCGCGCAGGGGGAATGCAGAATTGTACCCACACAGCGAGCTAATACATAACATCAGCCGGGTACACCTCCGCCACCGTCCCACGCTCCCTCTCATGCCTAAACACACACCCCGCGACGAACGCAGCCCCCTTTTTTTCTTTCGATCTATCTATCTTCCACTCTCTAAACCTATACACACAAGCCCCTATGTAGCTCCAGGTGCTACAAACACACTTCTATAGAACACACAGCTTCTCTTTTCTGACAACTGCATCCCCCAAAAGCTGTGTATCCAATGATTTTCTTAAACAAACTGAATCACATGACATTCATGGTGGAGGCGAGAGGGTGTTGGCTAGCAAGGGCCCCGGGGGATCCCCTTGGGCTCTCACGAGGAGCCCTATGTCGGGATCTCTTTGGCCCCAGTGTGTTAAGACCCTGGTGGATCAGCACAGTCATCTCTCCAGCACCTGCACAAACAAGGAGGCGCAGTGCTTTCTAGACGATCCGACATGGTGGGTATGTCTAAAAGTACTCCCACCTGCCACAAACGCGGGTCGAGAGGCTCCCCTCTCCTGGCTTCTGAGAGATGGCGCCCAGAGACTCGACCTCTCCTTCTCTGCTGCTCTCTGCTTTCTGCTGACTCACCTGCGCCCCTCACTTGCCATCACAGCCCCCCAGGCTCAGTCCCACGCCCTCCACACCCTCTCTCTTCTCCCCGCCCTCCTCGGCAACAGCTCACCTTCGTGGCTCAGGGGCTACCAAACCTGCCTTTGCAGCCCCCGCCTCTTGCGCAGGTGCCCATCCTGCATCCGCACCTGTCCTCTGACATCCAAACACCACCACTAAAGCCACGCTGGATGGACATCGCCACCCCTACAATGAAGTGCCTGTTTCCCTGCATTTAGCAAAGACCCTGCTTTCAACCAACACTTCTTGAGGACCCACTATGTGCCCCACAGTCTGCCAGCCTCCAGAGATCATATTAATTAGCACATGCCAGGCACTGCACAGACCCTCGGTACGCATCATCAGGCGTCAGCCACACGGCCACCTTCATGAGCGCGGTGATGTTACCGACCTCCTTGGGATGGAAAAGGAAATTTGCCGAGGAGCACAAAATCACCCGCGACTTTGGTCACTGTGCTCCTAGTCATCACAGCCAACACCCCCACCCCTCAGCCCTGGTTTCTGCAATAACCTGAGCCTGGGTGGTCTTCCCACCCATCCCCAGCCTGGCGCTCTTGGCACAGGTGCCAGACACACTTGACTAAACACGGCTGTGATCAACACACATGCGCACACGCACACGCACATGCATATGCGCTCAGAACTTTCCAGTGGCTCTGGTACAAACCTCTCTTACGTGCTCTCAACCCATACATCCACCTGCCTTCAGAGAAGCTCCATCAGAGTGTCTCCTGGGCTTCTCACCCTCCAGGTGCCCACGACAGACCGCATGACCCTCCCCCGGCAATCCTCTCCTCCTGCCCGCACTCCCTGCTCAGGAACCCCTCCCTCACCCCCGGCACAGCCCCAAGACCAGCCGCTCATCAGAGCTTCTCCTTGGAACAGGACTAAGCCTCTGAAATGCTCTCCCCCTACAGCCAGCATTCTGACCCTGCAATCCACGGTCCACCACTGCCAAGTGGTCCAACCAAGTCACCACCCTGCTTAAAACTCTTCAAGGCTTCCCGGTGCCCACGGGATAAAGCCCCACCTTCTCAGGAAAGTCCATTCGCAGTTTGGCCACGCCCATGGCTCCCTCCAACCTGCTTTCCTGCAACAACCCAGGCTCCGGCCAGACCCAGTTTCTTCCCATTTCCCTAAGGTGCCACGTTTCTGCACACACTGTTCCTTCAACCTGAAACGCCCTTCCCCATCCCCACTCCTCTCACTCTAGCTGCCTGAGAAAGTCGACTCTTGCTTGAAGATGAAGTCAATATACCACCGTCTGTGTTCTGAACTGACCCCCCAGGCAGAGCTAGCCATCTCTTTTGTGTGTGTGTGTGTGCCAGCTCTTGCTATGTACATTGTGTTATCATTTCACTACTCAGATCTCTATTGTTTTGTGTTTCCATGTCTGCTTCCTGGCTGGACTGTGAGATATCCAAGAGCAAGGACAATGACTCGGTCATCTGTCTATATCCAGCTGCTTGCATAGTTTCTGGCTCACAAAAGGCATGCCTATGTTTGTTGAATGAATGATAAAAAAAAAAAACACTTCTCACATCCCAAGCACTTCAAATGTGCCTGGCTCTCTCCGTGCGTTGTTTCATTTCCTCACCACACCTACCTCGTCCATGGATACTGCTGCTACTCCCTTACAGAGGTGGGGAAACCAAGGCTCAGAAAGTGGAAGAAACTTGTCCAAGGTCACACTGCTGGTGAGGGACAGAATCAAAATCTGAACCCAAATCTGCTGGCATTAAAGCTTTCAATGGGCTGCATTCGGCCTGGAAGACAAGACTTCTAGAAGCTGACTTCTAGAAAATCCAGAGTTCTGATTTCATCTCCCACAACGCACAGCCATCTTGGTCTCCTCACCAGCCCCTGATACACTAGACTCACATCCCCTGGACTCCTCATTTAGACTGTTTTCCTGGAGGGAAAACCCCATCCTTTTCTTTCCACCTCCTCCTTGAAGCCCTCCCTGACCACTAGGGTTAATCATCATGGTAGCATTTATTGATCACTTAGAAAAGTGCCTGGCACCTTAAAGGGCTTCCATATATTATCTCATTTAGTCCATCCAAGAACATGACAACCTCCATTTTACAGAGGAGGCCATTGAAGAAAAATGCCAGTAAGTAAAATGCCCGCGTTCACACAGCTGGCAAGTAGCAAGTGCAGGATTCAAACCCGGGCCACCCACGCTCTTAGGCCCTCTGCCATTTGAGGCTTTCCTTGGGAGCATCTATCCCGTCTCTAGGTCCTTACGGCCGGCGCTCTCCGGACCTCTCTCTTGAGCAGTCCGTCCCATTCTGCTCGGAGCCGTTTCCAACCGCGGACAGTGTCAAGACCGCAGGCATGGATGTGAGAGCCGACAGACTGATCCCACATACGTGATCTCGTTTACTGAACTCCCACACGCATAGGCCTTGACTGCCCCACCAGAGGGCACAGATGGAACTGCTCGCCCAACACGAACTCGCGTCTACAGCAGATTCGTTATCAAGGACAACGAAGAAAACAGAAGAAAAGAAAAGAAAAAGTTCTGAGCAGCCGAAACTGACATCATAACAGCTATGCTTGGAAAATGGCTATTTTCTCACAGGAGAGCCTCTCAGACGTCCACCCGGAATCCACTTACTGTTAGGGACATACAATTCTCACATGCCTGGGAACGCTGATTTCCAAGTTCAAGCAGACAGAAAGAGAGAGATGGATATGAGTCGCTACCTGGCAGCTCCTCCTAAGGGCGGAGGTGGAAAAATGAGAGGAAGTTAATGTAAAACGCAAAAGTACACCAGCCAGGCTTCTATTTCAGGCAGGGACAAACCTCAGTGTTGGAACCACTGTGTGACACACCGGTGCAATACCTGAGGGGAATCACGACATCCTGAGACACCCAGAAAAAGTGAGAACACATTCCAAATATTATGCTTAGAGGGGTAGAGAGGTGTGCAACATATTTTAGGAAGATTTCCATTGGAAATGCTTTAAATGTTGGTGACTTGCGTGTTTTAACGGCATAATGAGTTCCTCCCGGAGGGTTCCAGAAGACCGGGATGGTACTGATCGATTTGCACTGCCCCCTCTCAGCGCTGGGACAGCTGGCCGACAAAGACAGGAGCACCCTCAACACACACTGGCTTAAGGGGGAAGCTGTGGCCCGAGGAATTTGGGGTAGTTACTGGTTTCTGATGAAACCCTGTCCCTAGGTACCCCCCATAAACCAAACACAGGTAATCCACGGACGCAGCCCACAGACATCTCTCCTTTTCGGAGGCAGCACGGAGAAAGGAGGGGGACGACAGCCCTGGAGCCAGCTCGGGGTTCAGATCCAGCTCTTCCATCCTGTGCCGTGGTCACGAGGCTTAAATGAGATAAAACATCCCAGGCACCCAGCAAATGCTCACTAGCTGTGAGGCTGCACGCTCTCCTTCCTGGACTGCGTGAGCCGATTCCCTTTTTGTTCTAACTGCTCCCTCACCACGTCTGCGGCCGCTCCTCTCCATCCTCGTCCCAACTGTCCGTTCTTCTGAAGTCTCTTCCCCTTCTCCTTGGCCG
The DNA here is from genome assembly GCF_021613505.1 of Equus quagga. NCBI lineage: Eukaryota > Metazoa > Chordata > Mammalia > Perissodactyla > Equidae > Equus > Equus quagga. The sequence continues at coordinate 7,450,520 of NC_060283.1, read as the reverse complement.
CCTCATCTGATCCCAGAGCTTCAAATACTCTCTCTCCATGCACGTGCCTTCCACGTCTCCATCTGCAGCTCCGTCTGCAACTCAAAGCCCTGGTCCCACATTCCCAACTGCCCGGACGCCTCTGTCCAGGAACACCAAGGGACAGCACAACCCACACGCCCAGGGGCTGTGGCCCACGCCTGCGCCCGCCCTGCTTCCCCACTTTCCTTGCGCCCCTCCGCCAGCCTCTCTCCACCCCAGTGCAAACCTGAAACCCCATCATCTCTGCGCCCTCCCCGCCCCCTCCACATGCAAGGCGCAGAGGTCTGCAACTTCAGCCTCAGCCACAGCTGCTTCTCCTGCCACCACAGCTGCCGCCGCCCTTCCTCGCCACTCCCCAAGACAACCCTCAACGTCTCTTTCCTGAACTCTCTCAGCTGATTTCTCCACCGCGTAACTCTGCCCCCTGTAATCCGTTCTGCACCCCACTCCCAGCTTCAGAAATACAGCTCTTCTTATCCATATACCCGCTCCATATTCTTTTGTGGCTCCATTTGTCAATGCTTTGTATACAGTCAGCATCCAATAAATGCAGCTTGAATGGTTTAACTCAAAACTCCAAGATCTGGCCTCAACCCACCGCTCCTGTTTTAGCTTCTACTATTTACTCCCTCTCTGGTGCCCGTCTACAGATATGATGGACATTTCTCACCTTCCAGGCCCTGGTGCCTACCAGTTCCTCTGCTTGGAGTGACCTGCCCCAAACCGAGCTTACTAATCAATGCTCGAGGCCAGTCTTAGATAGCACACCTGTTATCACCGATCCCCCAACTGTAAACTCTCCTCTTCCCCAGAACCCTAAGAGCACTCTGCTTGTCACAGTGACTCCCATTTACTCACCGCTGACATACCAGACACTCATTTAATTCCCACAACAAATCTGGGAGGTATGCAGGCTCAGCCCCGCTTGACAGGGAAAGAGAAATCAGTGTGCAGGGGAGGCACTCCTCTGATGCCACAGGCCGAGGGAGCAGAGAAGTCAGATTTAAACCCAGATCTCAGCCCCAGGAGTCTGCAGTTTAATCACGAAATGACACTGCCTCGTCGCATCTCTTTGGGTCTTTACCACACTATTTTGTGTTGTTCCTTTCCTCTTATTGATGGAGCATTTTCTACGGGCTCGGCACTGTTCTAAGCATTTCACACGAATTAGCTACTTCTCACAACAACTCTGTAAGATAGGTACTACGATTATACCCATTTGACAGATAAGGAAACCAGGGCAGAGAGCACTGGAGTCCAAGGTCACTGCCCAGGCAGCCTGGCTGCAGAATCTGTGCTCTTTTTTTTTTCTTTTTTTTGCTGAGGAAGACTGGCCCTGAGCTAACATCCGTGCCCATCTTCCTCTACTTTATACGTGAAACACCTACCACAGCATGGCTTTCACCAAGCGGTGCCATGTCCGCATTCAGGATCCGAACCGGCAAACCCCGGGCCGCCAAGAACCAGAATGTGCGAACTTAACCGCTGCGCCACCGGGCCAGTCCCGGAATCTGTGCTCTTAACCACACACTGGACTGCTTTTTATCTGCTCCCCCAATTAAGCAGTCAACTCCCGGAGCAGTGTCTTATTGATCTCTGACTCCCCTTCAGCCCCCATCACAAGGCCTGTCACAAAGGAGACCTTGATACCCACCTGCGGAACTAAATCACCAACAAACTTATAAAACACGCACACGAGACACATGTCTACCTCTCTGCCAGCACACGCGTTCCCACTAGTTTCATGTTTCTCTCCCAAGCGAGGGACACACCTGATACTCCATTCCATACATCTGTGCCGCACTCCACTCGGGGTCTCTGACACACACCTGCACACCCTTCACCCTTGATCACTTTTCCCTACACACGAGTGACATGAGGAAGGGTTCACATGCAAACCCCTGCAAAATCTCAGTCTCCCCTAACCTGGCTTTGGCAGATGATCAGCAGCGGGTCCACACACAGTGACTCATATAGCCCTGTCTTCAATCCTGTGACCAGACCCCCAAAGGAATAAAGCAAATTTCCTAACATGGAGGTGCTCAGCCAATGGGTAAGCCCAGCCCCAGGAAGGCGGAGGGATTCCAGAGGATCCACGAATCCAGCCGCACACCCACTATCTGAAGGCAGGTTGTATATCTTGCATCTAAAGCTAAAACTATTTTTTCTAATGTATATTTGATTCGATTAACCACAATGGCAAATGTAACATCAAAGTCACCTAAAAGCTTTCCTGAATTCGTAGTAGCTTTGAGTCACCTATTTTCACAATAAACAGACACAAAAATAACTATTTGGAAAGGGTCCTGTGAATTACCGACTTTTTACAAAATCCTCAATCTCAGAAAACGCTGAGAACCACTCAAAGCGGATAATGAAGTAAATGTAACTGCCTCGGCAGCCCTGGGGCCTCTGGTCCCCAGATCCGTCAGTGATCAGGAGCCAGCCCTCCTCCCTTTAAAGTCTTGCTCCTCCAAACCCAGTACCCAAGAGTGGGAGCCCATTCCTTCCTTCCTTGGCTGAATAAGAATGTACTAGAAGAAGTGTAATGAGCACAGGATATTACAAAAGCTGCCCACAAAATAAAGAACAAATATAAGGAGAGGGAATGAGGTCACGGGTGGGGAGGGAAGTCAGCAGGGCTGTCACTGTGCCTGTCATCTCCAGATGCAATTGGTGTGGACAACTCCCATGCCCGCCCACAGCGTATATCTGAAAATATACACGGACATATTTCCGTATACACATACGGCCTTACCCAACCCTTTATTCTCTCAAATACTTATTAACATATCTCCATTCATTCAACAGATCTTTATCAAACACCCACTGTCTGGTACTATATTAGGTGCAGGAAATAGTGAGATGAATATTCCTGCCCTTTTATCACAGACAAAGCACGACTCTCTCAAGAGATACGGCACACACACACACACACACACACACATTGCGTCAGATGCACAGCCGCCCCTCACAGCTCCAACACAGCTAACACAAACAATCATCTGATACACATCCAGCCCACCCTTATGATACACACAACCGTCTGTCTCACACACAGGTACTTGAACACATCTCAGACACACAATCACACAACCTGCGTTTGGAAGCACACACTTTGCTTGGCTCACTGGGAACCTCTGGCCGAAGAATCCTTTCAGGGAATGGATACAAGCACTCAGGTTGACCAGAGAGCCCCTGCCTGCATTTTTCATACAACCAGGCCCAATTCTGCCACAGTGAGACCACGGACCAATTACTGTAATCTCTCTGTAGCTCAGATTTCCCTTCCATCAAGTTAGAAGGGTGGTTCATCCTATTTTCTTAGGAAGGCTTGGAAGGGAGGGGTCATAGGGACCAGAGAATCTAGTTAAAGATCATGGAAGGACAGATTCCGTACAGAGTCTGGGTGTGTTACTGAGGTCTCACATTTAAAACACATGCACCTGGCTGCCTACACATGCGCACACACCCTTACACTGTGTACCACTCGCTCTTCTTACTAGGCACTGGACTTCCATCTGTAAGCACTACTATTCAAACAGACCCACTCGCACATCACATGCGCACTGCCAGACTCACGGCCCTGTGCATGCAGACACACACACACACAATTTCCCAGTGTAGGGAACACCTGAACTCTCTGGAGAAAAGGCGAGAAGGCACCAGATTAACTTAATACATCCCACCATCTTGTACAAATAAACCCACAGAAGCAATCCCAGACCCTTCCTGATGTATTCCTCTACCACAACTACAGATACACAACCAAAATACTGTGCCAAGTACAGACTTCCCAAACCCAGGGCCACACCTGCAGACGGCTCCTCCCATGGCTGTCCACATGCTCACAGCCTCAAGGACCTCCATCCCCAAAACAGCCCCAGGGCTGCACTAGTTTGTGGGCACACACCTGCACATGCACACACTCCCCAAAAGACTCAACCTCTTGGAAGGCAGACACACACACGACTGCTAAGTGGCCCACAGCCTCTCCAGGTACTGGAGGAAAGGGATGCATGTCTGTGCCCGCATCTGCTGAGAGAGCAACTGCCACAGACCAGGGATGAAGGAGATGCACGTGCCCCACCCCTCGAACTGATGGGGAACCCCTCCCCCACTCCTCAGCCAGACCAAAGGACACAGGTGCCTAAGGTCCCTCCTCCCATCCCCATGAAAACCACAGCACGCTCCAGCCTGGCACCACCCGCAACCTTGACCCTCACTTCACCAGTCTCTGCCCCTCGCACCTGGGGAGCTGGCCGAGCCTCTCCCTGCCTTCAACCTCCCTGTCGAGCCCCTGTTCCACATCCAATCCCAGAGTCCGAGGTCCTGCCAACCCCTGCCCGGCCCGCTGGTCTCCCTGCCAGATCCCACGCCCACAAGGGCTCCGATGTTTGAAACAGAAGCCGCCGCCCCCGTCTCCGACCCGGAAGAGACGCCCGGCCACGTGTGTGCCCTCGTGGAGACCGTCAAATGCTAGTCACGGGCCTGAGAAGCTCAACCAGCCTCCCCCTCGTGCCTCCTTCGCTCTTTGCCCTCGCTGTGGTGAGAAACCCTCAGTTCCCGCCCTCCAGGGCGTGCAGTCACAGACTCCAAGCCCCACTCGCCCTCGCCCGCCCTCGCCCGCGTCGTCGTGCCCTTCTCCTCACGCCCGGGCCCTCGTCCGGCCGCCCCGTCGGGCCTCACCAGCCGCGCCGCCCGCCCTTCACGGATCAACTCTCATAGAGTGGGGTCGGCAGCGCGGGCCCCGCCCACCCCGGCGACCACGCCCCCTGCCCTCATAGGTCCCGCCCACACCGGCCCCGCCCACAGCCCTCCGGGAACCCTCGAGCCCCGCCCACACCGGCCTCACAGCACATCCAGAGCCCTCACAGGCCCCGCCCACAAGGCTCCACCCACCGCCTTCATTGGCCCCGCCCACACCGATCCCGTCCGCAAGCCTTCAGGGGCAACCCGCCTCACCTCACCCACCCGACCCACACGCCCTGAAGCGCCGGACCCTCTTCCTCTCGCATCCTCTTACAGTACCCACAGGCCGCCACAGGACCCACACTGGCCACACCCACACAGGATGCACGCTGGCCACGCCCACACCGGATGCACGCTGGCCACGCCCACATAGGGTTCACCGTCCGCCTCCCCCGGCGGCTCCCGCGCTCCCTGGCTAACCTCCCGCGCCCTCTCCTCGCGACAGGAGTGCCCACACGCCTTCACAGGGACATGCCTCGCAACCCCCCGCGCCGGTGCAATCTCTCACAGGCCCTCGCGCCCGAGCCGCGGGCCGCAGGTGCCCCCGCAGGCCCAGACCCCGGACACTCGCCCTCACCGTCCCCGGGGGCACCCCGCCCCGCACGCCCGCGCCCATGCGCCCTGCGGCCGCTCCCTCGGGCTCACCTTCGCTGCAGAACTTGCCGCCGAAGCCCGTGTGGCTGCAGTCGCAGCCCACCTCGCCGGGGGCCAGAACCGTGCAGAGGCCGCCGTTGGCGCAGGGGTTGCGCGCGGGCGCGCACAGCGGGTCGGCGGCGGCGCCGCGCAGACCCTGGCTGCCCAGCAGCGCGGGGGGCCGCTCGCCCAGCTTCAGGTTGGCCAGGAGGCCGCGGAAGGGCGGCTCGTACTTGACGGTGCTGAGCGTGAGCGCCGAGAGGCGCACGTCGGGCGGGATGCCGCCCACGAACAGGTCGCTGGCCACCTGCATCTCGCGCCGCTTCGAGCGCACCTCGGCGGCCCGGGCCTCGCCGTCCACCGCCAGCGCCGTGCGGCGCGCGTCGCGGGTCAGCAGCACCATGTGCCAGCGGTCGTCGGCCACCGGCGTGTCCAGCTGCAGCGTGGCCGGTTCGGCGCACGAGAGCGTGAAGCGCAGCCGCAGGCGCCCGTCCACCAGCAGCAGCTCCAGGAAGTCGCAGTCGCCGCCGTCGTCCAGGTAGAGCAGCAGCGCGCGCGTGGCGTTGGTGCGCAGGCTGAAGCTGAGCTCGCCGCTGCTCGCCGCGCCCGCCCAGCGCGCGTAGCGAGCCCACTGCCCCGGGCCGCCGCCGAACTCCAGGCCGCCCGCGCCCGCCGCCAGCGTCAGCAGCAGCAGCAGCAGCAACAGCGGCGGCGACGGCGGCCGCCACCGGCTCTCGGGCGCCATGCCTCCGGCGGACCCGGCCCCGCCCGGCCCCCGGCCCCGCTCAGGCTTCAGAGCCGCGGGCGCATGGGGCGGGGAGGGGGCCGGGCGCCCCCCGCGCCGAGCGGGGCTCCCTCGCCGGCTCACAGTGCCATGGGCCTGGCCACGGGGAGAGGCGCTCAGAGGCCCAGGTGCCGGCTTCCCCGGGCGGCGGAGGCGCCCCTCCCCCGCTGCGGGCTCCGACGGAAGATGGGGGAGGGAGGCCTGCGGGGAAACAGAAAGGAAAGGGTTAAAGAGGGGCTCAGAGGAGGGGAAGCCGTCGGTGTCTGGCGCCCCCATTGCACCAGCAGGCGCCCAGTTGTTTTACCTTAGGACTTGAGGAGCGGGCCCTGACCTGGGCAAGAGACACCACCATGGACGGGAGTACTGGGGGCCCAACACTTGGGGAGAGATGGCACTCACCAGGGGCATTACTGGTGTGAGATGTGGACAGAGGAGGAGGTAACACCTTGCTTAGAATCTTGTAGGAGCCCAACCCAGATGCCCTCACCCTTGCCTCCCGTCAGCACCAGGGCCAGCTCCCGTGGGTGAGACCTACAGGTTCTCCAGCGGGTGACCCCAGCCCCTTCCTCTCTGAGCCACCCAACCTCTGCGTGGCTCCTACCCCAGCCACAGCTCTCTCTCATCGGCTCCTGATGCTGGATAATGAAGTTGCTAAATAATTCATTGGAATTAATTAAATGCCAATTCGTCAATGGCATCACTGGGTAACCCGGCTGGGAAGGAGGCAAAAAGGAGAGAAGCCAGTCTGGACCCAGGCGTCCAGGCCTCAAGCCCTCTCCAGCCATGCAAGGACACAGGCATCTGGTTCTACGTCTCCAGTTCCCCCCAAAACACACTCACCCCTTCCCGGGCCCCAACCCCACTGCTCGCCAGCCCAGATCCTTCCTGAACCTAAATGTCTGTCACCCTCCACCTCCAGCTCCCAGTCCTCGTCCTCAGACTTGGTCCCAGTACTTGGGTTCTCTTCACCCCTCAGTTCCACCCCCTCCCCATCCAGGGCTGGGGGAGCCACCAGGAGGCAGGCAGGCTTATTTGCATAAAATTGCCTTTCTGAAATGATTACCCTTGTAACGGGCTGTCAGAGAGCAATTTATACTCCACGCCGGGGAGGGGAATTTGCATCTCGTTAAACTCCGAGTCGTAATTATTTATATCCAACAACCCTCCTGAATATTGCATTGATTTTATTTTGGGGAGGGAGGAAGGCAAAGAGGTGGGGAGAGAAGCCTGGGAGAGAAGCAGGGAGGGGCCCGAGTTTAGGAAAAGACTGAGAAAGATGGAAGAGAAAGGAGAGGAAGGAAAGGAATCACATGAAAAGTGACAGAGATGGAAGAGTAACAGAGGAGAAAGGTGGCCTGATGGGGAGAAAAGGAAAGAGAAGATAGAGAAAATTAAAATCCAAATTCAAACGGCATTTGTCAAGGCCCTGGATGCTGGGCATTTTTACAGATGTCATTTTACTTAACCAATCTGCAAAGTCCCATTATTCCCTTTAACCACTGGGGAAGCCCACACAGAGAAGGCTAGGGACTTGCCCAAGGTCACACAGCCAGTCATAGGGGAACTGGGATTTAGATCCACATCTGTCGGACTCCGGCATCTCCACAAAGGAGTCAAAGGGCAGGACAGCCACAGGTGTCACTCGGAGAAGTGGAGACCAAAAGAAGAGAAGAGGCATGACTTGGAGAGGGAGAAGGTTGGAGGGGTGTGGTTCCTTCCTATGTGGGAGGAAGCTGGGGTATGAAAGGAGAGAGAAAGCTAGGAGCCGCCTAAAAAACCAAGGGGTTGGGGGCTGGCCCCGTGGCCGAGTGGTTAAGTTAACGCGCTCCGCTTCGGCAGCCCAGGGTTTCACCGGTTGGAATCCTGGGCGAGGACATGGCACCACTCATCAAGCCATGCTGAGTTGGTGTTCCACATGCCACAACCAGAAGGACCCACCACCAGAAATACACAACTATGTACCATGAGGCTTTGGGGAGAAAAAGAAAAAAATAATAAAAATCTAAAAAAAAAAAACCCAAGGGGGTGAGCAGAGAGTCATGGGGGGAGGGATGGTTGGAGTGACATGGGTGCAGAAGGAAGATGGGGCAGAGAACCCTCAGGAAGCTGGCAGTAGTGTTTGGGGGCCCCTCTCCAAGAGACCCCAAAGCCCAGATCGCGGGACCTTCCATCTGGCTCCTTCTGACTGCTGCCCCCCGATCCTGTAGACTCCAACGGGGGACTCAAGTGTCCTGCCCCAGGGCCCCTGCAAGGGCTGCCCCTTCCCAGGAGGGGGGGAGGCAATCCAGGCAGGCAGCCCCCTCCTCGTCCAAACACTGTGGGTTATATATAGCTTTGCCACTGCCTTTCCTCATTGGGTAATGGGGATAATTAACATGCGCGGGCTAATTAGCCAATCAAATTAAATGCAGCACCTGCTCCCAGCCTGATTGACGCCCTTACCCCCACACACATGCACCCCCACCCCAGCCCAGGGCAGGGGAGGGGGACCCTCAGGCCTAGAGGAGGGAAAGACCAAACTCTCTCTCTTCTCCAGAAGGGACAGCCAGAGACCCCCAGAAGAAGCACAGCCCTGGTGGCCAGAAGAGTGACGTCCCCTCTCCCTCCCCTGCTGGGGTCTGGCCTAGCCTCTCTCTGCCTCTCTCCTGGCCCCCACCCCCACCTCCGGACACTATTTTGGGGAGGGAATTAATTAGCTATCGATTTCCGCTGGCAGAGGGAATAGGATTTCTTGCTGCTGTCCACTCGCCCCTCAGCTGGGGAGAGGGAGGGCATGAGTTCCCCTGCCCCAGCCCCCACCCGAGTCCCTCTGTCATCCTCACATCCCCCACCCTCTAGGGAGATGGCAGAGGGGTTCTTGCTGAAAAAGCCTAGGGGCAGGGTCTCCCTCGGTCAGGAAGTTGGACAGATACAGTGAAGGATGGTGGGGAGGCCTCCAGAGGCTGGGAGGCAGATGCCTGGTCCTCAGAGCCAGAAGGAATGTTACCTGGTTGGGGAACAGGGGGTGGCAGCGGCAAAGTGGGTGACTCCACCGGTCTGTGTGTGCCAGGATGTGGAGGGAGAGTGTGGGAAGGGAGGGGGGGCTGGGCGCAGGCACGCGCCTGTGAGCCGGCTGTGGGGGCAGAGGCTGGCCTTCTGCGGTGCCTCTGGGGAGGGGCGAGGGCAGCGGCTGGGCCTGAGGCCCCTCAAGGCTCATTACTCATTCTCCCCACAGCCCACAGCTCTGCAGCACAGGCCAGCCTGGCTCAGCATCGGGCCACAGGGGCTGCAGGGCTGGCCAGGAGGAAGCCCAAGCCCTCCCTAGGTCCTCTCTCCAGGGACCCAGAAATCCTTGGGGCAGCTTCAGGCTTGTGAGGCAGAGACAGCCCCAAGAGGAGTACGAGTTAAGCAGACACCTGGGTCCTTTCACCCCACCCCACCCCACCCCACCATCCAGTCCCAGGAAACCTGCTGCCCTTCACCACTCCCTTTCCTTCCCTCAGCCTCCCCGACCCCAGGACCAAGCTTCAGCTGAGCCACCCTCCAACTCATCCTTCCTCTCAGGATACAGGGGCTTCTTGCTAACCTAGGATGCTCTGTCCGACCTCAGCTCCTGGTACTCAGTCAGGCTGTCCGGTCTCAGATCTCCTCCCCAAGGGCCAGGGCCATTGCCTTGCACAACGACATCGAGTAAACAGTGTCCCCTGGAGTTGTGCAAGGCTGTGGCCCCTCCCCTGGGCTCCTGCAGTTCAGTAGAAGCCCCCCGCACCCATAGTGTCAGGCACTGCTCCCCAACACCCACTCTTCTTCTCCCACTTTTGCCCACTGCCAGTGCAGGGACACTGGCCGGAGCAGCCCTGGGATATGCCGCCTGCTGACTGATGTCAGTGCAGTGCACACTGCTGGCCACTGCTGGCCCGGTGCTACTGCTCCCCTGGGGAATGGACCTTTCCTTGTAACCTGGGATTCTGTACCCAGTCAGCCCCCTAGCACCCCCTACCCACAGATGGACTCTGCAGTCTCGAGCCAGTGGTGATGGGAGCTGGCGGGGGTTTGGGTTGGGGTGACTCGCTGCTCTCAGGACCTCAGCCCACTCTCATCCCCACTGAATCGTCCCCCACAGACTCTTTCTAGGTCCACAGCGGCTGACAGACTCCTCCTCATCTTCCCACAGCCAGGCCAGTGCCACTGTGGCATCTGGGCTGCAATTTGCTGTGTGTCAGGTGCCAGGCTGGGCCACCCTGTGCATTGTCTTATTTGGCCCTCCAGTTCTGGCAGGTAATTTTGTTGCCCCAGGCTTACAAACAAGGACCCCGAGCTTAGAATGATGACTTCATTTGCCCACGTGCACGTGCAGGTAAGGGGTCTGCAGGCTCCAACATCCAGGGCCTTCCTTCTACCCTGCAGTGTCCACAGGCCACAGGGCAGTGTCAGGCTCAGAGCCCACCCTTCTCCGATCTGGCCTTCACAGGGGCCACTCTGCAGGCCACCCAGAGTCTGAGTCTGCCCCTGGGACTAAAAGATGCAGACCTCAGAGCCCATGGAGTGCACCCTTCTCAGTTTTTCTGAGGTGGAAACTGAGTCCCAGAGAGGGGCAGTGACTGACCCAGAGCCACACAGCAGAGCAAGAGTAAAACCAAGGTCACTGGCCTTCCATTCTAGATGCTTCCCACTATACCCGCTATTCCAGACCTGGGCCTTCCCACCTGACCAAAGGCCTCAGCCCCCATACCACCAGTACAACTGAGCGAGTAGATGCGACCTCCAGGGTGAGACAGTCTGCACCAGCCCTGGCATAACCCCTGGCCAGGGGCCTTCTCCCAGCATCCACTCTGCCCCCTCTCTGGCCGCATCTACACCGCACTCACACACACACACACACACTTCCAGCCTCTCTCTGGCTCTCCTCTCCTCACGCCGGCTCCCTCTCATGCCAGCTGGGAGTGTGACAGCAGGGGCCTCCCCCGGGCGCCAGGGAGGAAGAGCCGGGTTTACACACATTCTGGTGGCCCCAGAAGGCAGCCCATGGACAGGTGGGAGAAGTGCGTGTTATGAGGAGGGAGATTTTGGCTCGAGCTAAAAAGAAACTTGCTGGCAATGCAAAGCACCCAACAGTGGAGTAGGCTGCCTCTGGGGGGGTGGTGAGTTCCCCGTCTGTGGAGGTGTGCGAGCTGAGGCAGGATGACTCCTGCTTGGCGAGGCTCAGGAGGGGGCTCTTGAATCATATGGGAGGCGGTCGTCAAACTACTTGAGCCCTGAGGTCTCTTTCAGTCTCCGAATGTGTCTTTTGGACGGTCCCCTCTCCTCCCTAAAATCTCAGGTTACATCAGTGGGCTGCAGACAGTTCCCACCTCCCCTTCCTGCTCCCTCCTTCCAGCTCTGATGACTGAGAAGAGACCAGGAAGACCTCCGACGTGTCCACGTCCAGCCACACCTCAGCAGTGGGCGAAAACGAGACCGTGCAGTGATTAGAGGCACTGATTCTGGAGCCTGGGTTCAAATGCAGCTCTACTCCTTTCTCACTGTGTGACCTTGGGCAAGTTACTTAGCTTCTCCGGGCCTCAGTTTCCTTATGCGTAAAAGAGAGATAATAGTAGTGTTGTCAAAATTAAGAGTTAATATATGTAAAGTACTTTTAACAGTGCCTGGGATGGACTAAAGTATGTGTTGTGTTAATGACTTTTTTTTTTTTTGAGGAAGATTAGCCCTGAGCTAACTGCTGCCAATCCTCCTCTTTTTGCTGAGGAAGACTGGCCCTGAGCTAACATCCATGCCCATCTTCCTCTACTGTATATGTGGGACGCCTTCCACAGCATGGCTTGTCAAGTGGTGCCATGTCCACACCCAGGATCCGAACCAGCGAACCCCGGGCCGCCGAAGAGGAATGTGTGAAGTTAACTGCTGTGCCACCAGGCTGGCCCCTAATGATTACTTTTAAAACTCTCATCTCAGCATTTTACAGTTTGCAAATTCCATGTCTCATGTTCTCTTGATTCTCACCAGGGCCTGATGAGAGAAGGGAGCGAGGCAGGTCTTATCACCGCCCTGTTTTGCAGATGGGGAAATTGACACTCAGTGAGGAGAAGGGCCCCCACAACAAGGTCACCGAGCTTGTCAGTAGGGGAGCTGGGACTCAGATTTCGCACCCGGGGCCCTCCTTCACTCTGCTGGATGCCTCCTCCAGCCTGGGAAGGTGAGAGAAGGGACTAAATGGGTCTGAAGACTGGAGGGAGCACAGGCTGGGAGGGAGAGGTGTGTGCGCGGGTCCCCCTGCACAGGTCTCTTCAGACACGGAGAGAAGCGTGAAGGGGCTGGGCACACAAGGGGGCAGCCCGAGGTGTGCGTGATGAGGCTGTTGCTACGTGTGTGGGGCTGAGGAGATGGGCGGGCTGGGGACCGAGGTGAGGTTGAATGACTCGGCGGAGTGGGGGCCGGAGCCCAGGTGCCGAGGAGCTTGGGGGTAAGCCGTGGGAGGGGCGAGCTCATCCCTGAGCCCAGCCCTGTGCCGTTCACAGCTGGGGGGTGCCAGCCTGGGTGGGTGCACCCCAGCAATGCAGAGGGGCCAGATGGTTTCCAGGGGCAGCCTTGTGAGTAAGCATGAGGTGCCTGGGAATGTTCCAAAAGGTATACATGACAGGTGTGTGCGTGTGTGTGCGTGTGTGGAAGGTTATGATAATGATGGTGAAAATAGCTGCCATTTACGGGGGGCTTTCTTTTTTTTTTTTTTTTTTTAAAATTGGGCCCCGGGGCAAAAACCGTTGCCAATCTTTTTTTTTTTGTCTGCTTTATCTCCCAAACCCCTCCTGTACATAGTTGTATATCTTAGTTGCAGGTTCTT
>NC_060283.1:7410399-7432513 GCF_021613505.1 Equus quagga | reverse complement strand
TATATGTGGGACGCCTTCCACAGCATGGCTTGTCAAGTGGTGCCATGTCCACACCCAGGATCCGAACCAGCGAACCCCGGGCCGCCGAAGAGGAATGTGTGAAGTTAACTGCTGTGCCACCAGGCTGGCCCCTAATGATTACTTTTAAAACTCTCATCTCAGCATTTTACAGTTTGCAAATTCCATGTCTCATGTTCTCTTGATTCTCACCACGGCCTGATGAGAGAAGGGAGCGAGGCAGGTCTTATCACCGCCCTGTTTTGCAGATGGGGAAATTGACACTCAGTGAGGAGAAGGGCCCCCACAACAAGGTCACCGAGCTTGTCAGTAGGGGAGCTGGGACTCAGATTTCGCACCCGGGGCCCTCCTTCACTCTGCTGGATGCCTCCTCCAGCCTGGGAAGGTGAGAGAAGGGACTAAATGGGTCTGAAGACTGGAGGGAGCACAGGCTGGGAGGGAGAGGTGTGTGCGCGGGTCCCCCTGCACAGGTCTCTTCAGACACAGAGAGAAGCGTGAAGGGGCTGGGCACACAAGGGGGCAGCCCGAGGTGTGCGTGATGAGGCTGTTGCTACGTGTATGGGGCTGAGGAGATGGGCGGGCTGGGGACCGAGGTGAGGTTGAATGACTCGGCGGAGTGGGGGCCGGAGCCCAGGTGCCGAGGAGCTTGGGGGTAAGCCGTGGGAGGGGCGAGCTCATCCCTGAGCCCAGCCCTGTGCCGTTCACAGCTGGGGGGTGCCAGCCTGGGTGGGTGCACCCCAGCAATGCAGAGGGGCCAGATGGTTTCCAGGGGCAGCCTTGTGAGTAAGCATGAGGTGCCTGGGAATGTTCCAAAAGGTATACATGACAGGTGTGTGCGTGTGTGTGCGTGTGTGGAAGGTTATGATAATGATGGTGAAAATAGCTGCCATTTACGGGGGGCTTTCTTTTTTTTTTTTTTTTTTTAAAATTGGGCCCCGGGGCAAAAACCGTTGCCAATCTTTTTTTTTTTGTCTGCTTTATCTCCCAAACCCCTCCTGTACATAGTTGTATATCTTAGTTGCAGGTTCTTCTAGTTGTGGGATGTGGGACACCGCCTCAGCGTGGCCTGACGAGCGGTGCCATGTCCGCGCCCAGGATCCGAACCCTGGGCCGCCGCAGCAGAGCGCGCGAACTTAACCACTCGGCCATGGAGCCGGCCTGCCGGGGGCTTTCTATGTGCCTGACAAACACATCAGATGAAGTAAAGTTCACAGAGCACTTAGCACAGAGCCAGGTCCCTGTAGGTACACAGGAAAACCATTGTCACTGTTATTACTGTCATCATAATCATCTCATCTAGTCGTCGCAAGAACCCCATGTGTAGGATGAGGGCTCCCATTTTACAGATGAGGAAACTGAGGCTCACTCAGGGGCAAAGCTGAGCCCATGCGGCCTCACTCTCACCCCACCTCACCATGTTAAACAGTGGCGGCAGTGGAGACGGCTTGGTAAACTGGAGGTGCCGCGCACACACCGCATTATTTGTTGAATGAGTCTCTGAGATCCCGCAGGCCTGGTGGTGTGGACCGGGCCAAGCAGGGAGCTGCCCAGATGGATGGAGCAGTGTGAGACACACGGCCCAGGCATCCCCTTAGGAGCTGAGCTCGGGAGCTGGGGATGGACGAACAGAGCGGCTGGGTTCCAGTGCCAGGCAGGGACAGGCCCCACGTGTGAGGACCAGTGCTGGGATGGGGCGCAGAGAAATTGGAAGTTTCTGAGGGAGGCCGGGTGTGGCTGAGCGCTGGGTTGGACTGTGGGGTATTGTGGTCATGGTCGGGAGGGGTAGGAGGGCCTGGGGTTTAGGGGGCTTTCTGAGGGTACAAAAATATAAGAGTGAAGGAGAGAGAGAACGGAAGTGGGAGAGATGCTTGGGAGGGGAGCCAAGGCATAAAGGGGTGTTAGCATGCATGTGTGTGCGGGTGGGTTTGCCTGGGGCGGTGTGCTTAGGACCCAGATGAGAACATGGTTCTTGCTGATATGTGTTGGGGGCTGAGGGGGTGTGTCTTGGGGGGAAGGGTGTGTCCCAGGGAGTGGAGGTGTGTACGGGAGAGGTGGAGGTGTGTTCGGTGTGCCTGAGATGATGTGTGAACCTGCAGAGGTGAACGGTGGGATAGGGGCTGTGTGTGCCTGAGGGTGAGGGCCGACAGTGCACTGCCGGGGCTCTGGCGGCACATGGGGGCCATGAGTGTGCCATGCACATGAGAGCAGAGCCCCCGGGGGAGGTCTCTGAGGCAGGCAGCGAGGTGGCTGTCTCTCTGGGTGGGGAGTGTAGGCGGTGTGCTGCCGGGAGGTGTATTGTGTACGCAGGTGTGTGCGCCTGTGTAGGTGTGTGTCTGGGTGGGTGCCACCGAGCGTCTGTATCAGTGTCAGGTTGTCTGTGTCACTGGCAAGGGCGGGCAGGAGGGAGCAGCCGGACCTGGGTAGAGACTGAGAGTCTGGAGGGAAGAGAGGTCCCCAGTGGCCCCTCCAGAACCCAGCCCCCTCCTCTCAGGAGACCATCGTATGGATTCAGCCCAGGCCAAGAAGCCAGGAGAGTCCCCAAGCTCCTGCAGAGCTCCCCAGCCACCCTGGGGCTGCTGGACTCTGCCTGCCCGTCAGTCCCGCGCATCCCTGTGGATCTCAGGGCAGGACGGGTCTGAGAACACTTCCTCTAACAGGAATGAAAGAAGCCCCAGCCAGACCCTTCTCCCCCATCCCTGGAAAGATCCAGCCCAGCCTCGTGTGCCAGCATCCCTGGAGACATCCTCGGAGGCACCTGAGTGGCTGAAGCACCCACAAAACAGAAGGCCTCACAGTTCACAGACCAGCTGCCCCCCTCCTCTCGTTCTTCCTCTGTCTCCCTTCTCTCTTTCTACTTCTCTGGCAGAAGATAAAGGATGCAAAGCCCTAAAGTCCACCCTCCTCCAGAAGGAATACCCAGACATTGGGAAGGTGGATGGGAGAGAGGGGCAGGAATGGATGGGAGGTCCTCGCCCACCTCACCCCCGCCAACACACACAGAACTGGAGCTGTACAGAAGCCACCAAGGCAGTCAAGAAGCCTGGAGACCCAAGACCACCTCCTGACATTGACTTCATCCCTCCAGGTCTGGACAGCTTCCCCCTTTACCTCCAGGCTCCAAGAAACAGCCCCCTCCCTGCCCTTGCTGGTTCAGTGAGGTACCAAATGCCTTCACCCAGGACTCAAGTGCGGGTTGAGAGTAAGGAAGACAACAACCCCCAAAAGCCAGTTTTGCCTCCAAGGGCCCATCAAAGATTCAAGGGCTCGGACCCCAGCCCTAAGAACCCAGGGCAGATGGCTCCTTCAGCTGGGGGAGGAGGCTGGGCCATGAGAAATGGTCCCCTCCTCTTTGGGCTGGGGGAGCAAGCCCAGGGCCCTGCAGCTTCCTTCCCCTGCAGCACTCTCTGACCATAACCCTGTCGCCGCCCCCAGCGCATTCCCACCCCAGCACAGCCCCCTCCTACTGATTTCCCAGTCTCCCTCTCTCATCGCCCCCAGCCTTCCCCCGCAAGCTTCCGCTCCTCTCCCTCAGGCCCCCCATCTTTCCTGGCTCTCCACCAGCACCGACCCATCTCTGCCTCGAGCACCTCGGCATCTTCCCCTCTGCTCTCTCCCGATAACCTCCTCTCCCCTTGGCTCCCATCCCCCCGTAAAGCCTGGTCCTCAGTGCTGCCCCCCAATATGAAGCCCTGGGCCTGGCCCCTGCTCCTTGCCTTCCTCCACTTCTCTCTTTCCCTTCTCCGGCCTCCCCTCCTTCTCCTCCCGTGAAGCCCAGTTCCTCTCCGGTTTCTCCCCTGCAGACCCTTCAGAGCACAACAGCTCCCCAGCCCCTGTGGTGGAGCACCGCTTCCAGCCCTTGGGGCTAGCAAGACTAGGGCCCCCCTTCAGAGCTTCCCTCACAGACTCCTGGATGCCCCTTCTCATCCCATCCCCTCCCCTAACGACCCTCCATCCCACCCCCCTCCGTTCACCCCAGCTCAGGGCCAGTGCCCCTTCCACAGGGAGCCTCCGACCCCCAACCCCCTCAGCCGCTTAGCCTCCTCGCTGTCACCCAGCCAGCCCTCTCAGCGTGGCAGCGCCCCCGCCCCCCAATCCATCCTCCCTGCCTCCCTCGCCCCTGCGATCGCTCCCCTCCCCCGATGGGCTCCCGCCCCCCGCCCATCTCCGCCGCAGCACCCCCCCCCGTACCTGGTTCTGGGGGTCCAGGAGCTGGAGGGTGGGGATCAGAGCCCCGAGGCCGCCCTGTCTCCGGCGGGTGGCAGGGCCGGGGCCAGCAGTGTCGGCCTCCTCGCGCCTCTCTCGCTCCCGCCGCGTCCCCGCCCGCCTGCCTGTCCGCCCGCCCCGCCGCGGTGCCGCTCGGAGGAGGATGCTCCGCGAGTCAGGGCGGCTGCTCCCGCCGCCGCATCCCTGCAACACCGACTGACGGCAGCATCAGCACCAGTACCCGCCCCCCAAACGCGCGCATTGGGCCACGCTGCGCTAACGGACGAGCGGAGCAGCCAATAGGAAGGCGCAGAAGCCGCCAGTCCCGCTGCTCCACAGGCCCACCTCCCTCCCCCGCGAGGGACCCAGGCGTCCCGGCCCCAGGGCATCCGAGCTTTTCCCCGCCTCTCGTGGTCCTTAGCCCTGGTTCCCGGGCCCCCAACCAGGCAGACCCCCAACCCAGACCCAATGCCTTTTCCGGAACCCAGGCACCCTACCCTCTTGCCCATTGGGTCGAGCCCCCGGTCCCGCATCACTAGGCCAGCGGGTCCATGTGGCAGCGCCCAGGATTGGGACGAGCCGAAGGGGAGGCTGTGGGCCCCGACTTGGGGCACCGAGGGAGCAGGACCGGTGCGGGACCCGGGTCGCAGCGCCCTCTGCTGGCTACGCCCAGGGCGGGCCCGGGCTGCGGGGAGCCTAGGGAAAGGGGACTCCGCCCGCGGCTGCTGGGGGCTTTTTCCAGCCCTTAGCCTGACCTCCGCCTCCCACCGCCCGAGGGCGCCCTGGCTGCCCCAAGAACTGAGGAGGGAGGGTCTTTGCTGGGATAACGACGGAAGCAGTGGGGGAGGAAAAGGCAGAGATGGGGGCGGGGCAGACCTAAAGGCTTGGGGTTTCCCAGCCTTGCCTCATGGGAATCCCAGAGTTGGAAGCCTGGTTCCCAGTCCTGCCTGGAACCCAGGACGTGAGTGGGAGTGGGTTTAGGGGCAGGAAGGCTGCTGCACATTGGCACTGAAGGGAAGTTCTTTTCTCCTCCCCCCAACCATGAGTTTCAGAATGAGTGTGGTGCTGGGGTGAAGGCCTTCCCCGGGGAGGGTGTGTGTGTGTATGAGTGTGGGAGAAAAGGGGCACCCCTTCATCCTTCAGCCAATCAAAGGTGGACCTGGCACCTAGTGTGTGTACCACAAAGTTGGGCTTCTGAATGAGGCTGTGTGTGTGTGTGTGTGCGCGTGCACACACACACCCGCGTGAGTCCCAGACCATTTTGCCAGCTCGCTCCAGGACCCTGATTTCTGTTGCAGGGTCTGTGATCTGCACAGCTGGCGGTAGTTGGCGCTTCCTTAGCCAGTGGCAACATGCAGGAACCCTCACATGAGACCACAAATGTATGCATGGGCACACAGGGGCACACTCACAGCCATGCACACCTATCCATGTGCACACAGGGATTCCCAAAAGGACACACAGGGCCAGCTGCAGAAAGGCCCCACCATGGTAAGACACCCACAGGAAGCTCATGCTTGCCCAAGAACCTACACAAACTTGTGGACAGAGGTACCTACACACTCAGAGGCAAACGCACACCCAGGGGAACAGGTGCACACAGAGGACCTGCCCACAGGGTCCTCCTACCCCCCGCCCCCGGGGCACTTGGCACAGAGTGGTCAACTACTGAGTAGAGGAGCAGTGACAGCCACCCATCAGAGGTCTCCCTCCCCAGCCTGGGAGGGGGTAAGAGGGAGACCCAGGCTGCAGAGGGTGTCCTAGGGGTCTGGAAGAGAGACCCCTGAGCCAGGTCCAGAATGGGGGCCCACTCTGACCTTGGAGAGACCCTCAGGCTGGCCCCGCTAAGGCCACGAGAGGAGCCAGAGAGTGGGAAGTGCTGAGTCAGGGCCTGTGGATGTGAAATTGCCTCTCTGATCCCACAGCCCACTGCCCCACCCTCCCCACTGCTCCTCTCCCTGCAGTGTACACACACACAGAGACCTGTCTAGCCGGGCACCAGGGCATAGATGGACAGGTGCAGTGACTCACAGAGGCTGTCTCTTGGACCCTTATTGATGGCTATCGGACGGGGTGGGAGGAGGGGAGGGGCTGGGAGGGATGTTAGAGCGAGCATTTGCCTCCTGTCCCCACCCCCAGCTCCCTGGGTCACCTTTGCCCATCAAGGGCAAGAAAGGTCACCTGGCAGCTGCTGCACCTCCCTGCCCCTCCCCCCAGCTACAAGGACGGCTCCTCTCAAGGTCCAAAGTTCAGACTACCTGATGGAGTTGGGACCTACCATCTCAAGACACCCCTCCCAACAGGCACCCATCCAATGTGGCCCTTCTCCCATGCGCAGTCCAGTGGGGACACACGGCGCAGGGGCAGTGCAGCAAACACAGCATATGTGTCCGTGCAAACACATGCACACACACACACACAGTGTGAAGCTCATACACCAAATTCACACATGCGACCATGAAAAGACAGCCACAAGTCACACTCCAGGGTGGGGCAGACCTGAGCACACACGTGCGCGCACACACACAGACACACAAGCCCGGAAGAGGCCAGGCTGGGGCTGGGGGCGGTTGGGAGGGGAGCCGACCGGGCTGCAGGGATGGAGGCAGCACGAGAGGCGGCGGGCGGGCGGCGCAGGGAGCTGCTCTTCACAACACAATCGCCGTCTGTTGTTATAGCAACTCAGCCCCCAAATCGTGAAACGGATATTACAGCCTCGAGAGGGGGAAGGGCAGGCGGGAGGGGGTTGTGGACGGAAGGAGGGGCAGTGCAGTGGGGGACAGGGCTGGGACCCCAACAGGGAACGGAGCTGCAGCCGAGAAGTAACAGGGTGGGAGGAGGAGGTGACCCCAGATGAGGAGTAGGCCAGGGGGAGTGGGGTCTCAAAGGGGGAGATGGGCATGGTGGGGTCAAGGGGATGCTGAGGAAGGGGGCTGAGGCCACGGCCAGGTCCGCAGCAACTGTGCTTTGCCGGCAGGGGTTGGGGTGCTCAGGCTCCACTCCAGAACAACCCACAGCTGCTGCAGGACACGCCCCAGCTTGGGGCCTAGGGAGGTGGCTCCCACTCTCGGCGCTGCTGTCCGGAGTCTCGGGACCTCAGGGGCAGCCCGGCCCAGCTTCAGAAACTGCAGAAGGCCCTGAGCCCCTCCTCACCCAGACCGGCCTCAGAAGTGGCCCTAGCCTTCCTCAGGCGGCGGTGACCCCCAAAACCTCCGGGCTGCAAACTCAGGAGGGCAGAGCTGGGCTGGGAGAGGCCACAGGAGGCTGAGAGCAGGATCAATATGCATTTCCTCTGGAAGTCACTGTCCTTCCGGCTGGCAGCAGCACCAGGCCAGGAGGCTTCAAGCCCAAGGAGTGCAGCCCCCACTTGGAGGCTCGCAAGCCCAGCAGGGGCCTCCGGCTGCCCAAGCCCCTGCCTCCCTCCCTCCCCCACAGCCCCCACTATGGGCACTCCTCTCCCTCCCGTGATTCTCTGTAGTGAGCTCCCCATTGTGGGAAGTATTCAAGCAGAGGCTGAAAGGCCACCTGTCAAGGAAGGGAATTCCGGCTGTGGGCTGAAGGCTATGGTTATATATGACCACTGGGCCCAGAAATTCCAGGTGCAAAGGTGCGCTAGTTTCAAGGCTTAGACCCCTAAGATTCTGGACTCTGTGAGAGTCTAAAGCCTCCCCAAGATTCTTTATTTTTTTTTTGAGGAAGATTAGCCCTGAGCTAACTACTGCCAATCTTCCTCTTTTTGCTGAGGAAGACTGGCCCTGAGCTAACATCCATGCCCATCTTCCTCTATTTTATACGTGGGACGCCTACCACAGCATGGCTTTTTGCCAAGCGGTGCCATGTCCGCACCCGGGATATGATGTGGCAAACCCCGGGCCGCTGAGAAGCAGAACGTGCAAACTTAACCGCTGCACCACCGGGCAGGCCCCTCCCCAAGATTCTTATGTTCCAAGGTTTTCTGGTTCTAAGGTTCTGTCCCCCAGGATTCTAGTCCCCCCAAGATTCTAGACACACGAGAGTCCAGATCTCCCAAGATTCGCTGACCACAAAGTTCCAGACTCTAAGATTCCAGTCCCTGTGGTTACGGCCCCTCCCCCACCCCCCACGAGGATTCTAGGCTCTGATGGTTAATTACACGGGCCTTTTTATTCCATCTGGAAAATACAAATATTCACAAGAGTCTGTACAACCTTAGGGACACCAGCCCTGGCCCTGCCCTCAGCCGCATGCCACCCTGACACCCGCCCCCTGCCCCAGCACCCCAGGCTCCCTGCTCTGGTCGCGAGTCTTTTCTCCAAGGCAGGCACGAGAGTTTGATCCAGTCACAGCTGGGAAGAGAAAAACAGAAGTTGTAAGGGAGACCCTCCCCTAAAAAGTAGGAGCCGGCCTGGCCTGGGCCTGTGGACAGAGCACCCCATGCCCCAGCCCTCAGGGGCACCCAGCTCTGGATGCGCTGTGGGAGGACTTACGTCAATTACAAGTGGATGTCAAAGACGCCATCCTCCACCGTCTGCACCTCCTCCTCGCGGATCTCTGCAGGCAGGGGGTCGCAGAGCCAACTCCTGGGTTCCTGAGTCCTCAGCAGCCCTTCCCCGACTCACAGGAGGCACCCGCCCCACCCCGGAAGCAGACCCAGCCACCAAAAATCAATTCACTGAACGGCCCAACCACCCGATTTTTGAGGCTCTCTCTAAGTTTTCATTCTGCCGCAGCTTTTTTGCAGCCACGGATGTGTCCGTGCAGTCTGCTTAAGTGTCAGTTTGGTGTGTCTTTCACATTGCAGACCCCAGCACTTCTGGAAGGCTCGATGCAAATGGTTTTATCTTTTCTGCTTTGGAGGACTGATGCCAATCCAAATGGCCGTGGTCAACTGCCTTAGACCCCCGTCTAACACAGTCGTTCAGACTGTGCTCAGCAAAATAATCATTTGAGGAATTGTCATTCAGAAACCTGACCTAAAAATGCCAGAGACCCCCAAGAGAGCCGTTGGGAGATTTTCAGGGCATGGGACTTTTCTCAGGACAGCCACCAGAGAAGCCAAAGAGGGAAATTCAGGCAAATGGCTCACTAAATTCCCCCTCCAATCCACTGTCAATCCCCCTAACAAAATAAGAGTGCTACTGGAATCTTGAGGCTTCTTTCACATTTACTCTTCTTTATATATTAGAGTCTCTCTCCCCTCAGCCTCCAAAGGTCAAGGGCTCCCTGGCCACCTTCTGACAGCCTTATCTGTCCAACCTTTTTTCATCACCCCACCAAAATAAGAGAATTACAAACTCTGGAAGGTTTTCCATCTGCATAAGTTAATACTTTGCCACAACGGCCCTGCCTTCCTCCCTCCACAGGCCAGTCCAGAATGAGACCCCCTCTTACCTGGAGGCCGGGAGCCTCGCCTGCCTGGGCGCGGCAGGGAGAAGCTGAAAGCGCGGTGGTGGGTGGGTGTGGGTGAGGGTGAATGTGCAGACCCCTCCAGACACACACTCTGGGCCCGGCGCCGACACTCGACTGACAGGCGATCCTTGCACTGCTTGTGGCAGTTCACACCACAGGCTGGGGAAGGCAGATGGGGAGCTCAGCCAGGGCCATGGGTCAGAACACCCTCCATCCCATTCTGTGGGCCTGTACCTCTCCCCAGGTCCCTTTGCTCCTGAGCAGCTGCCCCACCAAAGCAAGAGTCTCCTTCCAAAGTGCTGTCTTCATCCTACTGGCCAGTCTATGCCCTCTCCAATTTCTCGGTTCCAGGGTGGCTGCCTCACCAAAATAAAAGCCCTCTTAAAGGCTACTCCTTTCACATATCATCATCATGCCTCTCTGGCTCCAAGGTACTTCACTCCTTTGTAGTTGCCCCACCAAAATAAGAATCCCCACCCAGATAGTGATTCCTCAGAAAGCTCAGCCCAGCAGCCCTGCCATTCCATCTCACCTCGGCATTTGAGGCCCTGCTTGTAGATGCCCAGGATCTGAAATAGAGGAGGGGGGCCGTGCTGGGAGGGGAGGAACTTAGAAGTGAGGACTCTACTTCCTCCTTCTCAAGGGCAGGGACTGGGACTGACGCTCCGTGTTCTT
Source organism: Equus quagga (assembly GCF_021613505.1). Taxonomy (NCBI): domain Eukaryota; kingdom Metazoa; phylum Chordata; class Mammalia; order Perissodactyla; family Equidae; genus Equus; species Equus quagga. The sequence continues at coordinate 7,422,229 of NC_060283.1, read as the reverse complement.
AGGACCCCTCTGGGTCAGGCGCAGAGCAGCGGGAGGAGAGGCCGCTGACTCCGCGGGGGCGGGGCGGGAGGGGTGTGGCGGGGTGGGGGGTGCTCACCAGGGTCTTGCAGTGGCGGCAGGCGACCGGGCGCAAGGAGCTGCTCTCGTGGAAGTTGTGCACGAAGCCCATGCGGCCGCCCAGCACGGAGCTGGAGCGCATGAAGTAGGAGACCATCTCCTCCCTACTGATACAGCCGTCCCTGCCGGGGGAGGGGCGCCTCAGCTCGGGCCTCCCCAGGAGCACCCCCGCCGGCCTAGCCCATCCCCCTGGGGAAATCCCCTACCAAATTAAAGGTCCTCACGGAACTCCTGATTTGGGCCCAGGGGTGCCAGCAAGAGAAAGAGCACTGGACGTGGAGGCAGGCAGAGTTAGAAGCTGCTAGGAACCAGGTGTGTGGTCTCTGGCGAGTTACTTTCCCTGGGTTTCCTCCCCAGAAAAATGGGGCACCTGATTCCTGCCCCGCCCACTCCAGGGAGTTGGTGTGTAAACTAAAAGGGCTGTGCTCTGTCCCGTGGGATTATCAACCTCCGCTTCCCAAAGTGAGCTCCTTGGAACCCCAGTCGGGAGCACTGATAGTTAAGAGACCTCTGATGAGTTTGGGGACCAGGTAAGACTGGGAAGAACGACACGCCTCTCACTTGCACAATCCTGCCGGAAAGACCCCCGTAATCAGGGTTTCCCACATAACACACGGCTTCCACAGAACCCTTTTTTCACCTACTTATGTGTTTTAGGGGAAAAAGCGATGTGCTTTGGAGACAGACAGAGCCCAGGTCAAATTCCGGCTCTTCCATTTCCTGGCTGTGTGACCTTGGGCCGATGAATCGCCCTGTGCTTCAGTTTCCTCTCCTATAAATGGGGATGATAATTCCTCCAGCTCAGAGGGTTTTTGTAAGGATGCAATGAGATAGTGCCCATGAAGTGTCTACACAAGCATCTGTGTAGTTCCTAGGTCAGAGCCGGCCCTTGTTGCAAACTTCTACCCATTGTATCTGGGGATCCATAACGTGGTCCAGCCGGCCCCTAGATCAATGGGGCATTGGGACAACCGACCATTTAGAAAACAATATTAACCTAGACTCCTACCTTATACTGTGCGTGAAAACTAAATTCCCACTGAAGTGAGAACACTGACGTAAAAAATAAAATTATCAAAGTATCTGGAAAGACATGAGAGTAATTTTGTAATCCTGAGGGGTCGAGGGCCTTCCACACATAACACAAATCCGAGAAGCCACAAAGGAAAAGACTGACATTGAGCACACAAAACTTTTAAAATTTTTTTATATGGAAAAAGACAACAGAAATGACAGACGGGGAGAAAATCTTTGCAAACACATTGGACAGCAAAGGGTTAATACCCATTAACAGAGATTCTGAAAAATCAATGTGAAAAAGACCGACAAACCCAGTGGAATAATGGACAAAGAATATGAGGAGGCAATTAACAGAAGAAATATAAGTGGCCGATAATCATATGAAAAGATATCCTGCCCCACCAGTATTAAAGAAATGCGAATTTAACCAAGACACCATTTGCCAATTAGACTGGCAAAATTGTAACCTTATTATAGCATCCACTGTTGGCAAGGAAGGTGGGAAACAGGCACTTGTCCGCTGCTGATGGGGGTGCGAGCCGGCACAACCTTGCCTGAGGTCACTCTGGCAGTCTCTCTCCTAATTTAGAATGTGCATATCTTTTGATCCAATTATCCCCCTTCTAGGAAATTCTCCTACAGAAATAGTGGCCTGAGTGCATGGTACAGGGATGTTCACAGCAACAGGGCGTATATTAATAGCAAAAAACAGGGAACAGCCTACTGTCCGGGAGCGGGAGAACGGCGAGGCAAATGCTGGGCCAGTCACCCAGCGGAAAACTCTGCAGCTGTTCTGAAGAATGAGGCGGCTCTACGTGAATGGGCATGAAAGATGGCCACGATAAAGGGTTAAGTGGGAAACAAAAAGAGCGAGATGTGCCGCTCCACCAAGACAGCGATGAAAACAACAACAACAACAAACTACCTGAAAACCCTATGGCTACGAATACCGAGATGCTGGTTAAAAGACGTCAAAAGTTGGGGCCGGCCCCGTGGCCGAGTGGTTAAGTTCGCGCTCCGCTGCAGGCGGCCCAGTGTTTCGTTGGTTCGAATCCTGGGCGCAGACATGGCACCGCTCATCAAGCCATGCTGAGGCAGCGTCCCACATGCCACAACTAGAAAGACCCACAACTAAAATATACAACTATGTCCTGGGGGGCTTGGGGGAGAAGAAGGAAAAAATTAAAAAATAAAGGTGTAAATCCCAAAAAACAATTATTAAAAAAAAAAATGTGAAAACTTGCTTTAAATGCATAGGTGAGATGGCAAGAAAGAAACGGAAAGCCCCTAGTTCCAGAAACAAAGAGCAGCTTCCAGCTGGGGCGGTGAGTTGGGGCCGCACGCTGCTGCGGCTGCCCGGGCAGGGGGTTGCTGCTCTCCCTCCCGATGAGCCAGGTGCTGGGTTTTGATAGCCAATCAGGGGCTGGCCACAGGCCTGGGGCCTGCGGGAGGTGAGGAGTTAAGCTGAGACCCCTGCATGAAGCTGGGGCCTCGCAGGTCTCCAAGGGCTGCACCCTCTCTGAAAGTGTGGCCTGGAAAAAAATCCACCCAAGCCAGGAGGATAACACGGAACTCGGTCACAAGTCTGGAAGCAGAAACCAAGCAAGCACGACAAAGGCCACAAGCAGAACTGGGTTTGCACTAGCGTCCTGTTTGTCCATGAAACAGACACAGACAGACAAAATCTATATGGATTTACACATGCATGAAAAAAAGACTGGAAGGATACACGTACCCTTGTGAACAGTGTTACTAATAACTTCTAGATGGGAAAGGAGGGAGGGAATTTTCCCTTCTTACTTTATATACTTTGTTCACCATAAATCTATTTTACTATCTGCATTTTTTTTTTTTGAGGAAGATTAGCCCTGAACTAACATCTGCCGCCAATCCTCCTCTTTTTGCTGAGGAAGACTGGCCCTGAGCTAACATCCCTACCCATCTTCTTCTACTTTATATGTGGGACACCTGCCAAAGCATGGCTTGTCAAGCAGTGCGTAGGTCCACACCCGGGATCCGAACCGGTGAAGCCCTGGCAGCCAAAGAGGAACATGCAAACTTAACCACTGCACCACCGGGCCGGCCCCTAGATTTTTTTTTTTTTTACCACAGATTTTTGTGATATGAAAAAAGCCAGATTTTTGAAATACGGATAGCATTAAAAAAAATAAATCGACCTGGGATGGACTGTGAATTTTGACTGGAGTTTTGTCTGCTCAGCAAAACAGGGGTATGAACGTGGTTGCAGGGGGCGTGTGTAACCTACTTCGAGAACCAGCTGTTGTCCAAATTGTCAGCATGGGGATGGTTGATAAGTAAGTGGGTGCTGCTAATTACGGGCCTCTCTTATCTACTCATTAAAACAGGCTACCCAGGAGTTCAACTTGCCCACACTTTTTGCCAGCTGTGAGCTCCACGAATAAAACTTCATTGATGTAGCAACAGTCCCCAGGCCACAGTCTTTGCAAGATTCAAGTGGAACCCCCCATCTGTGCCTCTGCAGCCGGCAGCGCCCCCCAGATAAGAGCCCTCCCCACACTGGGCGCCTCCTCGGCTGAGATGGTCTGATTCAGTGGCCTCATCTGGCAGAGGAGGAAACAAACCCGAGGGGAAGTGAGCCTGCCTTCCCTGTCCCCGAGTCCCCAGCCCTCCTCACTGGTTCTGGTCGAGGTCCCCAAAGGCGCTGAGGTAAGGGAAGTTCCCACGGATGATCTGGAACTCCTCCTGTGAGATGTGGCCGTCCCCATCGACGTCAAAGTTCCGGAACACGGACTGGGGAACACAGAGGGACATACAGGCACAGGGAAAATAAAAGGAACGTCAGTGCGTGCTGCCCACATCCCCAGTCCAAGTCATGAAGGAGGCCTCAGATGTGGGTGGCTGTCTGTGTCCCCCATCACCTCCCTTTTCCATACCCCCACCCCAAGCCTACCCATCAGCTATACCCTGTGACATGGCACTGGTGGTGGCTCCCAGGAGCCCTGGCAAAACTGGCCTTGATTAACCACTACGGACCTGTCCCCCCGCCTTGGGATCCAGAGCCGGCCCCCACAGAGTCTCACCTCCACCATCTTCTCAATGTGCTCCACCAAAAGCGCCTGATCCAGCTTGGGTTTGGCAGCTGAGGTCCACTCCTCCAGCACGGGGGGCCGGGGAGGTGGGGTGCAGCTCGTGGGGCTAGTTGGCTGGAGGAATGGTCAGGTGTGAGCAAGGGCCAGAGGTGAGGGAGCCCAGGACCCAGGGAAGCAGAGAGGGGAAGCCTTGGGGAGAAGGGAGCCTGCCCAACAAGGAGTGTGGGTGGGGTGGCCTCTGAGAACTCTCCTGCCCTCACATCCTGGGATTCTCAGGTGGGGCAGAGGTGGGGGAGGAAGCCGATGGGCAGAGGGAAGCAGGACTCTGTCCCTCACCGACGACTTGGAGCGCGGCTCCCGCTGCAGGGACAGCTGGTAGAGCTCATCCTCCGTCTGATACTGATCCAGAGACACCTGCGACACAGGGTCTGGTCACACCCAGGAGCCCACTGCCCAGAGCCCAGGTCACAGGTCCACCCAGGGGCCACAGCTCAGCCACAAGCCCAGGCCAGAAGCTCGACTCAGGGCAGAGGCCAGCTTAGAACACAGCCCGGCAGCCACACGCCAGCCGAGCGTGCAGACCAGAACCCAGGGCTCGACCCCAAGCCCTCAGCACAACGCACAACCGAGATCTCAGCTAAGACTCCAGGTCAGAACCCAGCCAAGAGCTCTGAAACTCATCCCCAACCTGGAACCCAACGCAGCACCCAGAATCAGGCCCAGATTTCAACCCTGATCCCAGTCCAGAGCCTAGAAACAACTAAGAATCCACTCCAGACCCAGAACCAAAGCCCCAGCCAACATCTAGACCCCAGATCCGAGTCCAAGGCCAGCCCCGAACCTCAGAGCTCAGGACCGTGTTTAGAAACCACCCAGCACCCAGAAGCCAGAGCTTGGCCCCAAAGCTCGAACACAACCCCCCGCTAGGAAGTCAACCCCGGGCCAGGGCCAGCCTCCGATCAGACCCCAGCCCACAGCCCCGTCTGGAGCCTGGAACGCATCTCAGAATTCACTCCAAACCCTGGAGCCCAGCCTGGATCTCAGTCCCTTGACCAGGACTAAGAACCCAAGGCCAAGCCCGCTGCCTTGAGTGAGCCCAGGACCAGGTGGGCTGTCAACCCTGGGGCCCGGCCCCTCACCGTGAGCAAGCTCAGCAGATCCGGGTTGGCCTGCACTGGGGGCTCGACGCTGGTCACCATAGTCAGCTTCTCCAGGATGTTGAAGAGTTGCTTCATCTTGGCCCCATTCAGTCGGGTCCGGGCAGGGTCCAGCCAGTCAGGCAATGCCAGCTGCAGGGCCACCAGGTCCTTGAGGTGCACACCCAGGATGGGGAAACAGAAGCCCCGACAGGATGCCAGCCGGCGCCGGTAGTTGCCATAATTTCCAGTGGCCGTCACTAGTTCTGTCAGACGTTCCCAGAGCTGGGGGGCAAAGGGCAGAGGGTCACGTACACACACACACACACGCATTCACGTCACTGGCTCAACTACCCTCCCCTGCTCAGCCCTGGAAACGTGGGAGAGGATGAGGAGCCAGAGTCACGGATGGGTGAAACGTCAAAATCCTCCCTCACTGTCCCCCAACACAGGCTCCCTTAACCCCTGGTGGTCAAAGTTCATAGGCCATGAGGTCAAGGGAACACCCACTACCAAATACCACACCTGACACCGGGCCTGAGCACAGATTATCATCCACATTTAACAGCAGAAGAAACTGAGGCTCAGGGAGGCCAAGCAGCACAGAACAACGATCTAGAAAAATGTTCTGGGGCCGGCTCCATGGCCGAGCGGTTAAGTTCGCGCGCTCCGCTGCAGGCGGCCCAGTGTTCCGTTGGTTCTAATCCTGGGCGTGGACATGGCACTGCTCATCAAACCAAGCTGAGGCAGCGACCCAAATGCCTCAACTAGAGGGACCCACAACGAAGAATATACAACTACGTACCGGGGGGGCTTTGGGGAGAAAAAGGAAAAAAAATAAAATCTTAAAAAAAAAAAGAAAAATGTTCTTAGCTGCATTGTTCATCACAGCCAAGGCTGGAAAAACCCCAAATGTTCAACAGCAGATACATACACTGGGCTGGACTTACAATAAAATATTATACGGGAATGGAAATGAATGCATGATCGCGCCACACAACCGAATATAAGAATAAAAAAAGACAAAAAATAACATATACAACATGATTCATAGAAAGCTCAAAGACAGGCAACAAAAACGCCACACTTTTGGGGGCGCATACATAGGTAGTAAAGCTACAAAGGTAAGCAAATTCATCTTCATTACGAAAGTCAGACATTGGTTGCCCCTGATGGGGAGGGAGTTAAGCTCTAAGGTGCTGGGAGCTTTGGGGGCTGACAATGTTCTATTTCTTGACCTGGGTAATGGTTACATGAGTGTTTTCTTTATAATTTTTCCTTAAACTGTACATATGTCTTATATACGTCTCTACACGAATGTCACTCGATACGCTAAAAAAAAAAAATCAGAGGAGGAAGCACAAGGTTTGGAGTCAGGCAGACCGTGAGCCTCTGCTCAGCCGCTTTCATGGTGGGTCCTGGGAAAAGCATTTAACCCCTCAAGCCTCAGTTTCCCCATCTGTCAAGTGAGGACAGAAGTGCCCAACCCCCAGTGTTGCTGGGAGTTCTCAGGGAGGCCAGAGCTGGGAAGCACTGGCTCCAGGGCTTGACCAGGCTGCCCCCCGACCCCTCAGTCCCAGGCACCTTGATGGTCTCCGGGCTCACGTGGCTGTGGGTCTCCTTGAGGCGGGAGATGGAGCTGTGGCTCAGGCCCCCGACCACTGCCATCAGCGTGTTGAAGTTCTGCAGCTCCAGCAGCTTCTGGGGGACACACGGGGAGGGGGAAGGCAGTGAGCCAATGGACAGGCCCAGAATTTGGCCGAGCTTTTCTGGAGAGGAGGCAGTGGGGAAAGGAGCAACAAACATAGCCGTACTGTCAACTGAGGGGGTTGGAGGACAAGGGAGGGGCGGGCACCTCTGCCACGTGGACAAAGTGTGTGATGACCGCGGCCCGCTGCGGGGCTGTGGGCTTGCTGAGAATCATGAGCTGCACCCACTGCGAGACACTGTTGAAGAGGGAGATGAATCGCTCCAGGATGGGGTTGTCCACCGTGCAGCCGTGAGTCACGAAACTGTGGTAGTCCTGGAACTGGGGGCGGGAGCGGCCTCAGCACCCCCTCCCCTCCCCGCTGGCCACTCCTCACCCTCCAGCTGCCCTTTGGTGGTTAAGCTGAAACCCCCTGACCCACCCTGCAGCCCCGCCTGCCCGCCTGGGACTCCCTCTCCAGCCCACACTCCAGCCCCGACCAGAGGCCCTGGCGCCACACCAGAATCTTGCAGAAGGAGCGATACTCCAAGAAAGTAAGATGCCCCGCCAGCTCCATGGGCTCCAGGTGGTCAAACAACAGGGACATCTTGCGCTTCTTCTGTCCCATGGGGTTCCGCTGGGTCACCTGCCGCTTCCACTGGTAGGTGGGGCTGGGGGGGCAGAGGCAGTGAGCCCTTGGCTGGAGACGCCCCATCCCTTGTGGCCCCACACTCATGCAGACACGCCACTCGAGCGGACTGAGGACCCACACAGTGCGAGGCACCATGCTGGACACAGATGTCCCCAGTCCGGCCACTCCTGCAATCTCCCCCTCGTCATGCACTCCACACACGTTTATGGAAGACGTACTCTGCCAAGCACTGCTACGCGCTGGGGGGACAGAGATGGCAAGACACGGTTCCTGCCCTCGAGGAGCTCACAGGCTACTGAGGGAGACAGACACAGAACAAACAATCACAAAACAGCGTGGCACGTGTACGGGTCTTTGCACAGGGATCTGCACAAAGGGCCGTGGGGGAACAGAGAGAAGGACAAATTCTGTCCCGGAAAAGCCCTGAGCCCTCAGAGCCCATGGACACTGCACGCTTGAGCTGAGTCTTGATGACATGGAGAAGGAGGCAAGGGACCAATGTGAACAGAGCAGCATGGTGGGGAAGGACACAGGGGCTGCAGGATGGCGAGGGGACCAGTGCAGCTGCAGTATGAGGTGAACGGGATGGCGGTGGGCTGTGGAAATGAGGCAGGAACCCCAAGCTGGCTCCAGACTACGAAAGGCCTCAATCCCCAGCCGAGACATTTTGAGGGCAACAGGGAGCCATAGAAGGTTTTTAAGCAAGAGAGTGATATGACCCTCCCTCATTCAATTCAACAAACATTTATTAAGCACCCACGGTGCAGGATGCCGAGTGTCCTCCCCAGCCCTCTGAGCTCCCCCCACGCACACGCTGTCGATGTCGATGAGGCTGCTGTGCCGGCGGTTCCCTTCTTGGTCCAACAGAGCCTTCAGCTCCTTGATCTGCTTGGCGAGCTCCGGGTTCAAGTCAAACTCCGCTGGGAATGCTGAGATCCAGTACCTGGCCGAGGTGTGGAGTCACCCGACAGCCCTTCCCCCACCATCCCCTGGGATCGTAGTTCCCCAAAGAGGAGGAAAGAGCCTCAAACTGGGGTTCCCGTCTCCCAGCTCTTTCCTTCCCCACCCACATTGGGCAGATCAGGAAACCCAGGCCTGATCCAGGAGGGGCGTGCCCGGGGCACCACACCCACCATGGACAGAGCCTGGTTCAAACACACAGGACCGCTCCGCAGGCCCGTCTGAAGCCTGAGGGAAGAGAGGGGACAGCGCCCCAAGAAGAAGGCTCACCTGACCAGGTGGCATGTCTTCACCTGCAGCGAATTGGAGTTGTCCTTCCGGGATTGTTGGTAGGTGAAGGAGAGTTAAGGAAAACCAAGACGGAGACAACTCCAGAAAGGGAGGCAGGAGATGGGCCCAGCTCTGGAGGGAGGCTGAGGGCGGGGCCTGGTTCTAGGAGACATGCTGGGGGCGGGGTCCGGGGCGAGGCTGGGGCCGAAGCTCTGGAAAAGGGCTGAAGGCAGGGGTGAGGTGTGAGCACTGGGAGGCCGCAGGGCTGGGAAGGGGGCTAGGTTCTAGGGGAGGCTCAGAGCATCAGAGCCGGGCCTGGGTTCTGGGAGCGAAGCCAGGGGCGGGACCCAGGCTGGGAGTGGGGACAGGTCCTAGACTGGAGGGAGGACGAGAGCAAGGCCTAGGTTGGGGAGAGAGTCGGAGCGGGGCCCTGAGTCCCGAGGGGAGGGGAGGGGTGGAGCCTAGGCCCTAGGGGGAGGCTGGGCCGGGCCTGAATTCTGGGACAGAGGAGGGCCCATGATCTGGCAGTGAAGCCCATTCTCCGCCTGGGCCGGGCAGCCGGGCTGGCTCACGGACTCGGACGCAGGGCCCTTGGCGAGGCCCACCAAGGATATATGTGGAGCAGTTTTGCTGCCAGCTGAGAGGAAGGGATGTACCAGGAATGCATCATGAGGAACATGCGCACCAGCTCTGGTTCCCGCACCTTCCCGCAGTCATCTAACTCCGAGGGGTCAAAGAGAAGCAGGTTGACCCTTCGTCCTGCAGCTGTGGTCCCTAAAGCCGACCCCGCAGCCTGCCAGGTATCCAGACCACCCCCGCCACAACCTCCTGCTTTCCCAGGACTCCAAAACCAGGAGGCAGATTAGAGAGAAAAGTTAGGGTGGGAGTGCCATCAGGCCGGATCCGAGGAACTGGAGGAGGGCAGCGTCTGAGTCCGGCCCATCGTCCCTCCAGAGAGGAACCAGCTGGGGCGGAAGGAGCCTGGGTTCCCGGGGTCAAGAATTCAGAGGTCATTTCCTGAGTGCTTGGGCGAAGGGGCACCCCCTCACCAGATAAGCCGCCCCCCATCAGCCGGAAACAGCTCCCAGGCCGGAGACAGAGTTCCTCCGGATCCCCGGGGAGACAGATAATGCTCCTCATGTGTCAGAGTCTGGGGACCCCCGTCCCTCCCTTCCACACCGGCATACTGGGGAAGGGAAACATTGTATCCTTCTGAAGCGTGTGGATTTCTCTACCCTGTGATGAAAAGGAGGCTGCTGTAAAAGAGGCTGCAGGATGCGGAGCTGGGTGGGTCCTCGCAGGCAGGGCCCCGGGTTCAGGTTCCGGGCAGGGCTCAGGCTGGGTGTGCCCTCCCGTGCCACTCACCGAAGGCTTCGATGCAGCCGCGGAGCAGCTCCTCCACCGTGCAGCCCTTGTCCAGGTCTAGGGTGCCCGCCATGGCCGCCGGCGCGGGTAGGCTGGGCCGAGCTGCGCTCCGGGAGCCTCCCACGGGGCTCGGAGCCGACCCCTGTCCCGGGAGAGGCAGAGCGGGAGTCTGCGGAGGCGCCGGCCGGGGGAGCGGCCCGGAGGGCAGGACCGGGGCGGGGCGGGCACGCCCCCTGCTGGGCAGGGCCGGAGTCGGTCGCTGCGGCCACTCCGGGGTTAAACGGTCCGTCCCAGGATGGTGCAACCCACCAGTTGGGAAACGGACCCGCCGAGAGGCTTCCGGCCCTCCCTCGGAGTTGCGGGAGGGCCCAGGGACTCCCCGGGGATGAGGACGAGCCAGGACTCTGGGGGCTGGTTGGTGCCCCAGCCCCCGTAGGCCCTTCTCTCCTCGCGTCCTCTCCCCAGCGGCACCTGCAGCACCCCGCAGCTCGGCTCTGCGCCCCTCCCGCTTCCCTCCCTCCACAGCCTCCCTTCCCCCGCAGGGTTATTTTTGGGAACCCAGAGCCTGAGGGGACCTCGGAGGAATTTCTCCCTGGGATGGGAGGGGGGAGGAACCCAGGCGTCCTGCCCGCATCGCCCCCTCCGGGGCTCCCGGGGAGGGGAGGCGGAGCTGTGGCGGCCCCCAGGGGCCTGCCCTTGGGAAGGCCGGCTGGAGTGGAGAGGAACATTCCTGGGCGGGGGGTGGGGTGGGGGGAGCCCGCTGCGGCACCGAGGCATCAGCGGGAAGCCTGAGCCTGGGAACCGCGCGCTCCTAAGCCACCTCCTCCGTGAAGGCCCCAGGAGTCCGGGCTCAGCCCTTCCGCAGGCCATCTTCCTCCCCAGCTCGAGCTCCTGACCCAGGGCCCCAGACTGCACAGGCGAACTGTGAGCCACACACAGGCTGGACACGCTTGGGCACACAAAGAGTAGGGTGCCCAGAAGGGGGCGCTAGCACAGTGGGGGGGTGGAGAGTGCCTGTATGACCCCAGCAGCAACTCGTCACTGGCGGGGTCAAACGCATCCTTACAGCGACAGGCACTCATTCCATCCCCAGGCCAGGGACCCACATTGGGGTGCAAGACGCTCCAGCTCACACACACCGGGGCCTCAGGCACTTGCCGCCCATCCTCCGTCTCACACACACAATGGTACCCACACCCCGCGCACACCTGCAGGAAGGAACCCTCGGGCACCATACCCAGCTCTCTACCCCAGAATGCAAACCCGCTGCTCCCGGACCTGCTGCTCACTGGAGCCAGGCCAGCCTGGAGTTCCGCGGCCACAGTGGCGCTGACATCGCACACGCGTGCACACACGCAAGACAGTGCACCTACACGCATGTACCCTCTCCCACACATGCACACACCCCCGTGGGTGCGCACACACGCCCATTCCCCCGCCCTCCCTTCACCTGCGGTCCAGGGCCAGCCCTGCGGCCCCAGTGCCCTGGCAACCCTCATCCCGGACGCTGGCAGAGCCTGGCCCCACGGAAAGGTACCCGGCCCCTACACAT